>NW_015241378.1:0-605 GCF_001447785.1 Gekko japonicus | reverse complement strand
TTGATTAGCAAATGTCTCATTTGACAACACAGAATAGTACAAGCATGAATAACACTAACTACTCCACATTGTATAGAAAGGGTCACAGATGTTTTACCAGACTGACTGGTGAAAGTCTCCCCTAGTTGTGATAAAGTATTTTTAAGTTAGTGGATAGTCTTGAATGGAACTGATCCAGCTACTCTTCTTAGGTGAGCCATGCTTGATCCCTTCCCCATAGGTTCTGATCTGCTATGCTTGGATGGTAGGCCAAATATTGCTTGATCACTTGATCTCCAGTATATATATATATATATTGCACTGAGAAGATCCAGCTATCTGATTTCAGGAAACAATATTAATATCTTTATTGGAAAATACATCCATAATGTATTGTGGGCTTATAATACTGAGAAAGCTCTGCAACCATGACTTCACAATTAAACTGACCATGTACACTCATTGCTACAACTTCTCTGGGTTCTCTCCTTTGGTTAAAATTGGCTTCAGTGTCACACTTTTCACTTCCAAATGTGGTTAATGGTAGAAAAACCGAAGATGGTAAAGAACTATCAACAAATTGCTCTCATCTGTGCATCCCACCACCTGCAACCTTGATCCATGCC
>NW_015241377.1:0-605 GCF_001447785.1 Gekko japonicus | reverse complement strand
CTCTTTTTGTACAAAGTGACCACTGGAGGGAACAGTGGACGGGACACATTATTAATGGCATCAATAAACACCAGTTTCGGTCTGTCGGCAAAGCCTAAAATTCCAGCGGTTTCCTGGGAATAACTCGGACCGCTGCTTGTTAAACTGAGCGCTTTACCTGCAGGCGTTTTGCTCGAAGCTTGTTAGACGTCTCTTCTCTCCCCCCCCACCCCCGGCTGGCCAGGACTCACCAACAGGAAATCCGAGGGCCCAAAGGGGGGTTAGCGGTAACAAATTTATTGTACGGCCTAACCCCAACCGTCAATTTGGATTATAGTGTAGAGAAATAAGATCATGTCTCGAGATACCCCTGGGCCGCTTGTCAGGAACGCGGGACTGAAGCTGGCCAGATCGAGGAGATGAGAGAGCGGATTTCCTCTGCGAGAAAGACCCCGGTCGTTCGGTGCTAAGTAGAGGTCCTACCATGCCAGCCCCCCGTTGCGAGCGCCTTCCCCCTAACTCCTTTCCCTTCTCTTGTTCCCATCCTTACTTCCTGCTGCCAGAACGGAGCTATACAAATCGGTTCCGCATTTTTTTAAAAAAAGGTAATTATGACCAGTGTTCCC
>NW_015241376.1:0-605 GCF_001447785.1 Gekko japonicus | reverse complement strand
CTATCTGGGTGGTTGGTCTCAGAAGGTAGGAGTCCTGCTCTGGCCCATGAACATTGGTTTGTGGGGGTCCACAAGGTTCCATTGTATCCCCCATACTATTTAATATCCATACAAAGCCACTGGGACAGGTCATCAGGAGGTATGGGCTGTGCTATCACCAATATGCATATGACACCCAGCTCTATTTTTCCCCCACCTAATTCCAAGGATGGTATTGATGTTCTGAACCATGGAGTCATTAATGGACTGGATGAGGGTGAACAAGATGAAACTTAATGGTACAAGACAAAGGTTCTCTGAGTTAGTAGAAAGTCAGATTAGGGATTTGATATCTCTCCTATCCTGGATGGGTGTATACTTTTCTTGAAAAACCAGGCTCACAGGTTCAGAATGCTGCTTGGCACAACAGTCACATTAGAAAACTAAGTGGCTGCAGTGGCTCAGACTGCTATCACCCAGCTTTGGCTAGTGTACCAACTGTGTCCTTTCCTGGATCAGTCAGATCTAGCCACAATGACCCATGACTTAGTTATATCTAGACTGGGTTACTTGAAACATGCTGAACTTGGATCTATTCTTGAAGGGTGTTCAGAAGCTGAGGCTAG
>NW_015241375.1:0-605 GCF_001447785.1 Gekko japonicus | reverse complement strand
AGAAGAACTGCGGGAAAACTAGCACGGTACGAGGTCCGTGTGACGACGGCCTGAATAACTAATATTAGTGAATGCCATTAGTTTCCATGTTCATTTTTCTTATTATAAGGACAATGATTAATAGGACTTCATTTCACTTTTCATTAGTTAATAAACAAAGGTACATCCCTGGTTGGGGCTTAATATAGCCTCAGGATATTTACAGGGCTTGCTAGCAACCTGTCTTGTATGTGTGGAGGCTTCTGAAGTGTCAATAATATACTGTTTACATCAGAGGTCCTGAGCCTTGCTGGACCTGTGGGAACTTTTGGAATGTTGAGAAGAGGTAGCTGGTGTCACAACAAAATGGCTGCCACGAAGAGGGGACCAATCGTAAATAAGTGCCATAGGGGCAGAGTCTAATGACAAAATGTTGGGAGGTTCAACAAATGTTAAGAGGTCCCAAGCCAAGCATCCTGTGATGGAAGCAGCTGTTTTTAAATGGCTGCTCCCAGGATACACAAAGATAATGCCTGGTGGACTCTTCTGAGGCACCTCCTGCTCTGTTGAAAAAGGGGAAAGCCAGGATTTTCTTCCTGCTTTAGGGAAGGGATGCTATGAGTCAA
>NW_015241374.1:0-605 GCF_001447785.1 Gekko japonicus | reverse complement strand
ATTTGAAACAATTTTCATAAACCACCAATCTTTCTGCAAGTTTTGTCTGTCAACAACCTAGATGTATTTAGTTGAAAAGTCATTAAGGTACAGCACTATCTTTTGTTGCCTAAGGAAGACCATTTCAGAGACGTAGTTTTACATAGACAATATATCTCAGGTCAAAAAGCCCAAGCAAAAGAGAAATTCCATAGAATGAATGCATCTGGCATGACATGGGAAAATGTGAATTTCATCATTCTCTGTGAAATACCTCATCTACATGCCACACAGCACAGCTCAAAACTGGGTAACGAATTTTGAGCTCTGTTATTCTATACTCAAATAAAACCCCAAAACATTTATGGTGAAAGTTAAGTTGAAATTCTATTAATGGATGGAACATGCTCTTCATCTTTATCTTTGTATAAATCCCTAACAGTAATCATCACAGTTCAGATGCAGCCAAACAAATGCTTTCAAAGGATTAATTTTAAGGGAACTAGATAAGCCCAGGAAGGTGTGGAACTTGGAAGCAAAACGTTGTACAGTCCTCTTATGTTGGACAGTGGAAGCTGGAAACAGGGAGGAGTTCAATATAGAATCATCGAGTTGGAAGGGACCTC
>NW_015241373.1:0-605 GCF_001447785.1 Gekko japonicus | reverse complement strand
GCCAGGATCCCAAGACTAGCAAAAAGCCCACTCTCCTGACAAAAACCATCCTTCCTAGTTTGTATGGAGCATCAAAGACACGGTGGGAGAGAATTCTTGGTTTGCATTCTCTCTCCCAGAGTATGAAACCCACTGGCGATGCCTTAATATGGGCCCCATAACATCCTAGAACAATCATGGACATTTGTTTCTCATATCCATCCTAGCCCTCTTTCCTAGTGCTTCTCGAACTCTTAATATCTGAAGAACTAGTGTTTTTCATATTTAAAACTAGAGGCCTACTTGATTCTACAACCCCAGAACATACACTTTTAGTATGTGTTCCAACAGCAGTTATACCTTTTGCAACTCGAGGACAACCTAGCTTTAATCACTGCACAGGGTGCTGAGCTAGGGCTGCCAGGTCCTTTCCTCTCGCTGGCAGGGGGAATGAGGGAACTTTCTGGGAGGGGGAGGGTCTCTGTCCCAAACAGCAATGTCACCGACATGATGACATCATATGGAAATGACATTAACATGTCGGGGACGTCGTGCAGCAACGCTCTGGTTTAAGGTTTTACCATAGAGTTCTGCCCACTTTTGCCCTCAAACCAGAGTGACGTGCA
>NW_015241372.1:0-605 GCF_001447785.1 Gekko japonicus | reverse complement strand
CTAATCTTGCTCATGTGTTGATGGAGTTGGGTGAAAGTTCCCCACATATCCAAAGGGTTGTTTAGTTTTCGAAGTAAGATTCCAATATGTTTTGCTCAATGAGAAGCAGCAGTGCATGTGGTCAGTTCCCATATTGTGTATCCCCAGTTCAATAGGGGGTAGGGGTGGTCAACCCCCTGGCACACATCAAACAGTGGTATGCCGGGCCATTTTACACAGCATGCAGGGCAGATTCTCTAACCAAGGCAAGTCCTTGAGGTAGTGTCACAGGGTCAGTGGCATAGGAGAAGACAACAGGCATGACTTACGTCCACCATATTCTGGATGCGGGTGGCTGCTGGCTTTGTTTGAAGCAAGTCCCTCAGATGTTGGCAGCTCCCCTGGGTCTCAGCTCCCTCCCCATCTCTCTGTTGTGCAGCATTAGGTCATTGTTCCTCCTATCACAGGATTGTGTGTTTTGACTGACAATGGCTCTCCACAATGTCAGTCAGATACTGTCACAACCCTCCTATCTAACATCTTGAAATGCTAAGAACTGAATTTGGGACTTTGTGCATGCACTGCTCAGTGCTTTATCACAGAGCTACACGGTTTAAATAACCTAT
>NW_015241371.1:0-605 GCF_001447785.1 Gekko japonicus | reverse complement strand
CCTCCCCCCCGCGTTATCTGGCTTGTTTGACCGGGGCCATTGATAGGCATTGAAACTAACTTGGCATGACCCCTTTTGGACTTCATTTGGAATTTCTGGTTAGATTGAGCCAGTATGCATGTGTCATCCCACTTGCTATCACAGGGCATCCCTGTAAATAACTGTTTGGAATACTTTTTAGCAATGCATTAAATTGGGGAGCTTGAAGCTATGCTGGACTGCTCTGTGTTCAGCTTAGGCTGACACAAGGGACTTCACCAACAGGTGGGCTCTGCCATGAGAAGGGCTAGTGGCTGAAATGCAGACCAAGCTGGCAAAGTAAGTTCTACAGCTGCCTCTTTCGCTGTCCACTTGGAAAAAACCCTAAATGGCAGTGGGGGGGGGAGTAGCTTGACAATGAGCTGATAGACCTTCTAATAAGGTTGCCAGGTCCCTCAGAGCAGCTGGCAGGGGATAGGGAGTGGGCTTACCAGGAGCAAAGAGTTTCGTCCGATGTTTCTGCAACATGCCCAAGTGATTTCCAGTGTGACCTGGAAGTGATATAGGCACATGGGGGACCTTGGTGTGATGCTCTGTTTTTTGGTCAAAAACTCTATGGTAGAATT
>NW_015241370.1:0-605 GCF_001447785.1 Gekko japonicus | reverse complement strand
AAATGGCTGGGTGGGAAAGTAGAGCAGCAGTGGGTGACATGTGGCTGGGCAGCCAAACCGCAGAGAGGGTAACACCCGAGCAGCCAGATTCCCCCCCACCCCAACAACTGCCACAGAAACAACACTGTGGGTGGTTGGGGGAGAAGAACTAGGAGCTTCTGCTGTCAACCCTCCCCAACATCCCAAACCCTCTGGTGACCCACCTACCTCCACTGCTGCCTTGGAGGAGTGGGTGAGAAGGACCAGGAGCCACTGCCACGCTCTCCCCAACTTTTCCCCTCTGCTGATGACCCGTTGCCAAGGCTGCTGCTTCTGCTGCCACAGCTTGGGTGGCCGGAACATTGGAGAAGGGGATGGCTGGGCAGGTGACCCTAATCTCTTTTTGCTGCTGCTTCAGAGGGTGGCTAGGGAGGAGCAGGAGCTTCTCGCTCCCCAACTGTCCCCCTCTTGTCACCGCAACATGAGGCAACATCTGGCTGTCCCTGGTTCTTCCATTTTCTTCATAGAATCAAAAAGTTGGAAGGGGGCTAAAGACTATTCAGTTCAACCCCCTGCACCATGCAAGATGACCTAAAACACAATGGGGACCCAAAGCAGCTTACAGC
>NW_015241369.1:0-605 GCF_001447785.1 Gekko japonicus | reverse complement strand
CTGAAATTCTCTTTGTGTAAATCTCTCTTCAAAAGTTGTGAATTACCTAATCTTGTTTGTCAAGTGGAGTCGATACGGCAGGAATTTTCCATTGCTCCAGTTTTTAATTCTGGCTTTTGTATAGAACACTTTCTATATATGTTAGCTGCAGCTTTTAAGTACTTCAGTTCATTTACATCTCCCCCTCACATCTGCATTAACACTGTGCATGTGCACATTGAAAAAACACTGCCCCCCCCGCCGTTCATTGTCGTCATATACAAGATTACATCATGGTGCTTTTTCGTATAGTGTTTTACTACTGTGTACATCAACAAAACACTACAAAAAAGAATGTTGATATCATCATATATTCAGTCACATGAAGATACCTTTTGGGGAAAGTTTTGTATGTTACCAGCATTATAATCTGGAATACAGATTAAAACACAAATGAATGGAAGGAACTGTTATGTTCTGCAAACTGCTTATCTTCTCATTCTGGAATTAATCTTAGAAATTATCCTAGTTAAACCAGAATGAAGGAGGTGTAGCAAAGAAAGAAAATTCTGAACCAATAAAGGAGTGGAACGGCAGACATCCAGTCCTCCTTCTAGCATAAAAAA
>NW_015241368.1:0-606 GCF_001447785.1 Gekko japonicus | reverse complement strand
TTGTTGGCAGGGTGATGTCTCTACTCTACCTATAGCCCTGTTCAAATGAAGCTCTCTTGTAAGGTGCATAGGAGAGGGCAGGGTTGCAATGGCAGGGCTGCTGCCTCATCCGGAGGCATTCAGTGACATGTAGACTTAGAATTCTACACAAGTCAGATGTCTAGGTCTTGTCCATGCAAGTGGGGGTGCTGCAATGCTCCCCCTCTCCTCAGCTTCACTGGACATATGCCAAAGGTCGTAGTCATGTAATAAAAGATGAAGTTGCTGCTTACAAGCTAGGAAATGAAAAAGGGATGCAAGTGAACCGGTTTCACAATTAAAACAGGAACATAGCAGAGCATCCCTGCAGCATGTTCTTTGATAACCTTGAAAAGGTGGTGGATGCAAAATTGGCCGATGACAGAAGAAATGTTTGAACAGGGAAATGTTCCATTAAAATACAACTGGAAAAGTGGGCAACAAGTGGGCGGAGAAAATCAAAATTAGTTCCTGTGTGCTGTTTAAAAAAAGTCTTCCTATGGTTACAGTGGAAAACAAAATACTCCTAGCTATGCACATTCAGTATTGGGTTCTAAACTAGCAATTGTACACATTCCTTTGGGGAAG
>NW_015241367.1:0-605 GCF_001447785.1 Gekko japonicus | reverse complement strand
TATCTCCATTCAGCTACACAGTATGTGATCTCTTAAGTGCACGTACATCCTTTTTGAAGGGGGAGGATATATACCTGGGTGAAGTTAGGCCAATTGAAAACAGTTCTAAAGGCAAAGCCAGTATATCCGCTTATGAAAACCACTTGCCCCTGAAACACATTTCCACAGGCTCTGTAAACACAGTTTTACCCCACCTTTAGGCTTCAGTGGTACAATGTAACTACATTCAGATGTTATACATGTTCTAGGGCTCATTTGTGATGAAAGTGAGCCAGGTTTATCTTTTGGCTCAGTCAATAGGATTGTTCTCTCCTCCCTTTGTACGCAGAGCAGACGTTTAAGACTTCCTGATTCGAGAGAAACCTGCAGTCTGTTGTAATGGTCACAGGGGACACTTTGACCTATTATTTTCTTGCCTTCAAACCAGGGCCAAACAATGGTTTAGAATCCTGGTTTGCAAACAAGAAATAATGCACATCCTAATTCAGGCACTGCAACAAGCTGTCATTTTTCTAAACATAAAGGCTTCAGTCTCAGCTTTGTAGGGGAAGAGGGGGAGCATGCAAAACCAAGGACAACAAGACCATTCATTACAAATTGGTGTT
>NW_015241366.1:0-606 GCF_001447785.1 Gekko japonicus | reverse complement strand
AGCGGGGTATAAAACCAATTCTTCTTCTTTTTCTCTTCCTCTTCCTCCTCTTCCTAAACCACTGGCGAGACTTTCAGTGCAGCATTTTATAGCTCTGCTGGAGTCCCGCCTGCTGTTTTTCTTTCTGTGTCTCAGAGCAGAGCCATGAAGTGAAGGCTGCCCTAACTCTGCAGAGCGCTTTCCGCCGCCTCTTGGCATGTCGTGAGAGGGCAAGGAGACTGAAGGAGCAGCAGGAGTACAATGAGTTAATGGAGCGCCTCCAGAGAGAGGTGAGGCAGGTGCTGGGGTTTGCAGGCAGCTCCTGCCTTGGGTGGCATTATGTTTCCTGGATTAGCTGGTGCCTGTGTGAACACTCCGTGGTCCTTGTCATGAAAGTGTGATGGAGAAGATGGGAGTTGCCACCTGCACCCGGTCAGTGCCTTTTCTGTGTATGTGCCGGGACTGTGGTGCTGCAGAAAGCGTCTCCCTGGCTTGTGGTTTAGCCGGGTAGTTGTTTTATCCCGCTTTTCTCCCGCTGTGAAGGAACTGATTTGCAAGCCTTGCTCCTGCTTGTCAGGAAAGTTCCGTGGCCCTCCTGGGTCTCTGCCCAGTGAAGCAGCCCTTTCC
>NW_015241365.1:0-606 GCF_001447785.1 Gekko japonicus | reverse complement strand
TCCTACCACTAAAGCAGAACACAAAACCGCACAGTGGCGACAGATTCGTCTGTGATTTACGAAACCAAAAGAGATGATTAGACCAGCCGCCTGGTGGCATCCCTTTTTTTCAGACAAGGATGGGCTGAATTCGACGCTTCTCACATCTCTTGGGATAACCGTGGAAATGTGGAACAAAATTCAAAGCTGAATAGAACAGACCCAGAACAATTCCAAACAGGGTTGCGTCCTACGTAAGAATCTCAGACACACACACACAATGGGACCATGTACGGAACTCTTTCAGCCTCACAGAATCCATTCGGCTTTTGGAAGAAATTTTCTTCCAGAACTTCGTAATTATACAAGCAATCGTGTTTCTGGGGGGTTCTACTTCCTTCTGTCAGAGTTTCCTTCCCCTTGGGAGCGCCTCGCCCGCCTTCCTTACCCACTCGAGCCGTGTGACCCTCCAACATGGAGAGCTTCTTCCCCGCCGCGGCATCCCAGATCTGTACAAAGCCCTTGTGGGTCCCGACAGCTACCAAGTTGCCCTAGAGAAAGAGGGAGGAAGTGAGAAAGTCACAGGTACGATCGGCTGAGCATCGGGTGGTTCTGAACATGGGGGGG
>NW_015241364.1:0-606 GCF_001447785.1 Gekko japonicus | reverse complement strand
GGTATAAATCCAACTCTTCTTCTTCTATAAATGCTTCCTCAAGGATCTTTTTTTCAGTACCTGAAGTTGAGGAAACACCATGCTTACTTTCAATGAGGATCGCTCAACATGGACTCCTCTTCTGAAACAGAAAGACACCAATCTGGACTGTGCAGGAAACTCCCAGAGTGAATTAAGACAACACTATTGCTCTATGTAGAAATCTGACAGGCTTTTTCATTTCATGGCCTTCCTCAGTCCTGTTTCCTAATCTTTTCTTTCCTTCACTACCCACATACACATCTGTCAAACGAGTCTTGTGGCACCATGAAGGCTAATAATTTTATCGCTGCACAAGTCTATTACGGACTGCAGCCCACTTCCTGTGATGCATGAAGACAAAACTCCATGTATCAAAGGAAGCAGATTTACCCTCATAATAAACTTATCCCAAAACAAAATTGATAGCCTGCATGATTTCACAGGACTCCTTCAGGTTCATTATGTGCGAACTGAAGGCTGCAAACTTTCACCATATGGAAGTTCACCAGGAGACGACCAACCCAAAGGAAGATGCCTCAGGAAAATAATGCCCTACTGATACATACAGAGACCCAGGGCTATTTT
>NW_015241363.1:0-606 GCF_001447785.1 Gekko japonicus | reverse complement strand
TTTTTCTACGAAATGACCCCTGTTAGAAATAATACACTCGTGTGATTATATGGATGGGCTTTTGGCTTTTGGACATAAAGCGAAAATAGCAAGGGGATAGTGTGGGCAATAACAAATCATCACCTTCGTTTTTTGTGAGCTCTGTGAAGAACTGGGAACTAGTGCGTTGATGCCTTTCGTTCACGGTGGAGCTGGATTCTGTCTTGACACTCTGTGGTGCAGACATCTGTCTAGCTGGGGCTGAAGGGGGTGGGAGGAGGCTGGGAAACTTCCGCAGTGAAAGTGGATTTCCTTTCTCCGCCCTTTGCCGCTTCAGCAGAACTTGAATGTGCAATGTGGAAGGTGGGGGAGAAGGATATAAATTTCGCTGAACTTTTCACTCTTCTGTTAAGGCTGCAGCTGGCTTAATCTGAGTTCGCTCTTTGCAAAAAGGGATCAGGGTGACGCGCCTGTCACAAAGGGAGGCTTATACAGTTCTCCCTCCCTGCCCTTCAGTTCCCTTATCAGCAGCAGCAAGTGCTAAACAGCTGAGTGAGTTTTGGCATCAGTGGGAGAGAGACTTTTAGAAGGGGTAGGAATGATAAGGAAGCATACTGAAGGTAAGAC
>NW_015241362.1:0-606 GCF_001447785.1 Gekko japonicus | reverse complement strand
TTAAGATTATTTGACCTTTCTGACACCAACTTCTGATTTATTCTGGAAGAGTACACCTTGACGTGCTGAGAGGGCAGTCTTCAATCACAGGAACTCGGCACTCTTCAGCTCTGGTCTGGTAAATGCTTATTTTATAGACCTCCACCTCGGCAGAAGCAGTGATTCTCCCTAAATCTTACTCGCTTGACCCAAATGCTACAGAAGCAACCTTGAAAGGATTTTAATGAGTCACTCCCTCCCTACAAAAATAGAAACCTACATACAAGTTAAGCACATGTGAATGCAGATGGCATTCCCGACCCTCCTCTTCACTGAAGCAGGCAGAGTTGACTCCCAGGTTGTTTTGAAGTTAGCCTCTCCTGGTTTGGTTCTGTCCAAGTCCTTTCTATGTGTAGCGACTCCTGAACACGCTATCGTATATCGCAGCCTAGAAATCCAGATTCTAACCAGGGCCTGACCAAGGCACACCGTCCCTTTGTGACAATTCATCTCAAGCACAGACCACATACTGAGTGCTGCCAGGACTCACCTAGGTATTCCATCAACTGTTCAGCAGTTATGATCTCCATCATCGGTGGCAGTTTCACCTGGGAAAGAAGAAGAAGA
>NW_015241361.1:0-606 GCF_001447785.1 Gekko japonicus | reverse complement strand
CCCTTCTCCCCCCTGCCCCTAACTACAGGTTCATGAGAAGCTTTGCAGAAGCTAACTCACAGTGGCTATGACCGTTTCTCCTTCATTATGTTAACAAATTTCTGCTGATCGGATGGCAGATCGTTTGGAGTGAAATCTTTTCCCAAAGTGGGTGGTGACTGGTCTTCAAAGCTGGTTTCTAGTTCACTTGGTCCATCAGGAGATGGACTGACGCCAGCCGATGTGGATGGTTCTGTCACGTCGTCATTGCTTAACAGTCCCACGGATTCTTCTTCTAGAAAGTCAACTTTGTATTTGGGCTGGCTTTTTCTCTGCACTTTGATGGGGCTCAGTCTATTTCTTTGCTCCTCGATTTCTGCATCGCTTGCAATGTTTGCAAAATTCTGCAGCCGCCTCTTCACTTCAGATTCTGCTTCTCGGATGTACTGGGCTGCTACTGTTTTTCTGCAGCATCTAGTTATGATCCTGTGAGAGAGTTGTGGGGTGGGGGGTCAGAGCTGGTATTACAGACCGACAGGCTGAGCATCCACAGCTAAGTGTGTACGTAAAGGGACCTGCTTCCAAGCAGAGAAGTTGGGATTTGACTGGAAGATAAGCTTACCCCAG
>NW_015241360.1:0-606 GCF_001447785.1 Gekko japonicus | reverse complement strand
TTTTTTCAGCTCGGTTTATACCAAGTGCAAGCCCCTTTTGATCACATGATTCTCTCAAAGAGATCTGTTCTTTCAGCACGGCTCTCTCACCTTTTCTCTGGTTCTCCCTTTGACTTATCTCAGGCAAAGAGCATCCTACATATACAGAATAAGAGTCTTCCATAAGTCAGTGAGCCAGCAATGGAACCCTAGGAACAGTCACCAAGCAGAGATGACTTTGACAGACACATATCTGCGGACTTACTCTTTGTCCTTACTGCCCCTTCCTTCCCCCTCACTACCCATAAGGTAAAAGGAGGAGGGCCCTTTTCAAGACTATTTTGGCCTCCCAGTCCACCTACTTTCCTAGTCCTGCCCTGAAGGGAGGGGTCATTAGCGCCAGGCCTAGCAACAACCACAGGACAACTGACTACTATGGAATTTGTATGACTTGACTAGATGTAGTGGTGGCTGCCAGATGACTTGATGCCAGACAACTTGCCTGGGCCCAGTCCCAGCAGCAGCATCCACACAACTTGTGCAACTTGGCTGGGCCCGCAGTGGCTACCATCACAGCTCACCTGATTGACTGCTACTGCACTGTCACATATATAGCCAGGGATATAG
>NW_015241359.1:0-606 GCF_001447785.1 Gekko japonicus | reverse complement strand
GAACACTGTTTGTAACCCCAGATTCAAAAAATTACGTTTTGCTTATCCACCATGAATGGAACAGAAGAGTTCCATTGATGATTACATATATTTGGAAGCAGTTGTGCAGTGTCATGGTTTCTAAGTTTAAAGCAAAATGAGATTTGTCTGTCTAGTCACTGAAATAGGTACATCTTAACCAGCGAGCTGGATTAGACAGTTAGAATAGACAGGATTATGCTAGGCCTTCTGTCTAGTGTAGTTCCTGCTTCTCGTTGGAGGTTACCACTTTCAGACTATCATCCAAAGAGGTCAAGCCATCAGTCTTGCTTTGGCAAAGTGTTATTTTTTAACCAAATTAGTGGGGAAAATAGTGAGTGATAAATTGAGATGATGTTACATGGTATGATCAGAATAATTACAATATTTTGAGGTATTGCTCCCTGCTCAATAATGCGCTTGACTTTGATCAATTAAATAGATAACAATGTCCAATGGCAGGGTCTGCAGTGAAACAATATAGTACGTGTTCCTGTTATACAGTATGATCGTAACTGCTATAATCACGATAAAGGCACAGTTTTCTAGTGTTGCCCTGTATTTGGAAATATGCATGTGTATGACTAA
>NW_015241358.1:0-606 GCF_001447785.1 Gekko japonicus | reverse complement strand
TCTTGTCCGTAGTGGTCAGCCTCTGTCTTAGCTCTGTTTCAGAGTGTTCCTCTGCATACACACATAAGCAAATATTCCACTGTGTAGAAAATTGAAAACTAGGAAAAATTATTCTAAACAGTAGCATGACTGGACTATTGTGACTGGGTATCCAGATACCGTTACTATTCCTTAAAAGTGGCCAAAGAGAAGCCAACTTGGATTGTCCTTGTGATGTTGGGATATGGGAGATTAGCTCTTGTGACCACTAAAAGCAGGGCCTTCTCTGTCGTGGCATCCTTCCCATAATTCTCCGCCTTTAGCCAATCGTTTTGACTTATCACCACCTGGCTAAAGTTTTCTTATTTGCCATGACATTTATGGATTGTTGATGTTTTGTCCCGTTTAAATAGTGACTTGAGGGGGGTGAGGTTTGGCAGTCTAACGATCCATGAAATGGCACGGAGGAAAAATCCATGTAGCAAGACGACAACCAACCCTTGGTACATCTGTGGTTCAGATCCAGCTGTGGCTGCTTATCCCAAGGAACAGTGCTTGTTTTATGTAACTGCCGAAAAGCGACTTCCCCTTGTGGCATTCAGGGTTGATCATGTCCAGGGGTCATTT
>NW_015241357.1:0-606 GCF_001447785.1 Gekko japonicus | reverse complement strand
ACCTTGCTGGACCAGTGGCCTGATTCAGTATCAGGCAACTTTCTGGGCATTCGGCACTGGACGTCCTTTTCAGGACTGGCCCATCCCAAAGTGAAACTCAGAAGTTCTCTCTCTCTCCCCGCTGCCGTCTGAAGCCTCTCCAACCCAGCTGATGTTGCTGTTGTGTGCACTGAGTTTTCCCCGCAGGCTGTATGACGACTGTGTTCTTGGCAGCCATCCGTGACTGCTCCTAAGCAAGCACAGCTCCCCCCCCCCAAAAAAAAACCTAGACGTGGATCGTTGGCCCATGGCTAGTCTTTCCAAAAGGAAGTTTTCTGGCTTGACTGGATCAGCCGCTTGCCCTCTGGCCCTGGGGCCGCCAGTTGGAGATGCCTGTTGGAAACTGGCTGGCCGTGGAATCTGTTTTCCTGCTCTGTTCGGTCCTGCTTGCCAACAGGTTGCTTAAGAGTTCCGTGCTCTTGTTCAGGCGGGCTTGTAAACAGCATCTTGGTTGCAGGAGCTGGCTGCGAGAGGCTTGGCTTTCCCTTTAGGGTTCCTGATGCCCCAGAAAGGAAGAGTCCCTTTTGCTGGAGATAAACTCCCCTCTGATCCCTGGGTTTCTTTCTG
>NW_015241356.1:0-606 GCF_001447785.1 Gekko japonicus | reverse complement strand
CCCCCCCCCAGCATTCCCGATCCCAGCTGTGGTGATGACAGATGGGGTTTTATGCCCTCCTCCATTCCCCCCTGGAGTTTTTCAGATTTTTCTGCAAACCCGAATGTTCCCCCAAGTTTGTAGAAAAATCTTTCTTCTGTTTAAATGGTCCCAGTCTACAGTATTAAGTATCTGCAGAAGGGCTCTTGCTTCATTATCAGATATAAGATTCCTTGGACTGTTGTGATTTCCTTAGTTCTCTGGTAACTCCCACTTCATTTCCTTCCACTCCCAAGCCTAGTGCTCAAGCCTGGTTTGAATGTGTTGCTGGCAAGTCAGGAGTGCTCCGTACCCACGGGAATCTTGCATTTGCACAACTCATTTAAACTTGGCTGCCACTTGTGCATGCTTAGTTAGCTCGATCACACACCGGCTCAGGCTACCAGGCTCTGGGTCTGCTAACGGAGCACATGTTGCTGCTCTGCAGGGGTGGCAGCCCAGTTTAAATGAGATGCTGTATGCATGTAAAGCCCCACGGCTTTGACCTCCAGCATCATGTTCAGATTAGGCCTCACAAGCGGTCAATGAGGTGGCAAAGTAGATTGTGCAAACTCTAGGTGGGGTCCT
>NW_015241355.1:0-606 GCF_001447785.1 Gekko japonicus | reverse complement strand
GGGCTTTTTCTACAAAAGAAGCCCTGGAGAGGACTGAGTGTCGGACTAGGATCCCGAGAGACCCCGTTTCGAATCCTCACTTTTAGCACTGTGATCTTAGAGGAGAATGTTGAGCCTAAGCCACTTTGGGCCCCATCTGGGGAGAAAAGTGAAATATAAATAAATACATGTACGTGCAAAGCACTTGGGGAAGTCATGGCTGAGGTTAGTTCTGAGCTGGGAGCTTCCCAAATCTGCAGTGCTTCACCCGTTCTCCTAAGAATTGTTCTCCTGGGTCAGGCCAAGGCTCAGCCAGGTGTCTCTGGGAAGCTCATCGATGGCACAAAGCTGATAGTCTTCCAGTTTATCTCCTCTGATCTTGGAAGTCCCATTTAGTTGCAGCTGTTGTGGCCTTAGTCCTGGAAACTATTTTGTTTCTTCCAAGCCCCTGATGCTGAAGTGGGACTTGCCAGAAGGTAATTTCAGGTGGGTGTAGGGTTGCCAGGTCCCTCAAAGTCCCCAGCTGGCGTTACTGGAGAGGGTGGGTTGTCCCCAGCGCAATGACCACATTGGGGAGCAGAGGTCCCCATCTCTCCCTAGCAATGTTTAAAGACATCCTTTAAATGC
>NW_015241354.1:0-606 GCF_001447785.1 Gekko japonicus | reverse complement strand
CAATTGTTTCAGGTAACTGTGAAGCCTGACTGAGCCAGGACTTCTCAGCCTTTCCACAATTATTTTAGTTGAGCACTAGGAGGACTTTCAAGCACATTTCTGTGGATAAGAGCATGCCTCCTAGTGAGATTTTCAGGACCCAGTGACCCCAAAGGCAGAGGATTTTCAGCTGTGTTTTCTTGGCTGAGTTTAATGAGGTTACAGGTGAGAAGGTCGCAAGTGGGATCAGAGTGATCTACCACCAGCTGCTTTTGTCCTTGTGTGGCTTACTGTTCCTTTAACCCCATAATTCCATTCAGCTTTAATTGAACCAAAGTTATGAGCTATTTATGTTAGACACAAAGCACATTTTGATTACAAAATTGTTGTATACCTTATAGAAACTTTGCAACTAAATTCACAAAATGTACTAGTCCATCTATAATACTCATTTGGGACCTCTGGCTAACATGAAAGAAGAATAAAAACACATTCCTATTAACTTTGAATCCCTGAGGTTACTTCAATGTGCCACAATTATCTCGGTTCAATACAAGAATACAGTACATCAAAGATTTCTGAGGCTATCCACTATCACATATTAAGAGAAGAAGAAGAAGAAGAGAT
>NW_015241353.1:0-606 GCF_001447785.1 Gekko japonicus | reverse complement strand
CCTGGCTCGTCTCAACAAATGCTGGCTTCCGTTGCCTTTCCCTCACCTCCCCTGTAGTGTCTAGAATCCAAGCTGGTACCCTGGCTTGCACTGTGGCGAGGGCAGCCCCAGGGATCAAGCCAGGATGAAGTCAAGATTCATATAGCATTCATTTGCTATAGTTAAAACTACCTGTGGTTAATAAACCAACTTCAAGCCATCATTTCCAATCCTTGTTTGAGATATCCTAATTAATCACGGGTAGCAAAGTGGCCCTCATTCAGACACCATAGCTAAATTCAGGGGTCCCCAATATGGCGCCCACTGACATCTTTCTTGGTGCTGGCCAGGTGTGTTTAGAAAGTCAGTAGGCTCTAGTGGGGCTCTTGACCAGCAGGTCTCCTGATTGGCCGCTGAAGATCCAATTAGTTACGACAATTTTAAAAAGTTTCAGCGGCAGTTGCCACCACAATTTTATTCTTTCACACTCCTTTTCCCCAATGTATTATTTTAAGTTATCTCTCTTTTCTCCTGCCCTTGGGCTTCCTCTGTGTATGCGGTGCCAACTCTTGTAGCATCCATTTTGTGGCTGACTCCACTGCAACAGCCATTTTGTGGCTGCACCCA
>NW_015241352.1:0-606 GCF_001447785.1 Gekko japonicus | reverse complement strand
TTTTTGTCCTTGCTCCCATCTGCTTGCTCCCACAGCTATCTGATGGTTTCTGACTGTTCCAAATGTTGGCAGTAAGTCTGTTTGGATTCAGAATATTTATTATATTTACAAGTAAGTATAGTTTGGGTGAGATCTTGATCAGGAAAATTCTGATTGCACATCTGTAATCTGAATATTACTAAGTAAAGTGTAAGTGAAGTCCAAGATGTGACAAGTGAACAGAAGCAAATAGCACAAAAAATTATTTTCTCTTGTTTATCCCTATATAGCTATTTGGTCTCTGGACATACTACTGAAGTAAATGGGAAATTATCCTTTTATGTTGGTGGTATTGAACATATTTATGGTCCCACCATATGATTTCTGATGAAAAATTAAAATAATTCATCAGTTGAATCTACTGGAAGTCAATCATATCCTCAAAACAACCACCATATTGTTTTTATTAACCCTGCATTTGGAGTAGGGGAACATTTCCAAATAGAAAAGTTTCTTTTATTACTAAACTAATTCTGACCTTCCCTCTCAACCAAGGCTCAAATCCAGCAGCGGATTTCCATGAACAGAAGAGGCTGTGAAACTCCTGGGCAAGTTACTCTCAACCAC
>NW_015241351.1:0-606 GCF_001447785.1 Gekko japonicus | reverse complement strand
GAGTTCCGTTTGCCACGTCCACAAACCACTTCTCTCCTAAAAAGAGTGCTAACTTTCCCCCCTCTCTTCTGCGCCGCTACATTATCGGTCTGTGCTCTTGGGTTGGGGGAGAAGTGTGACTTAAGCCTTTGTCCCGACACCTGGCTCTCACAATGTCATCTTCTCCTTCTTTGTGCCGGTCGTGAACACCGCCGGGGGTTGTTCTTTCCACCGTATATATTTTACTGCCTCGGTGTCGCGTGGGCTTCTGTTCCCATTCTGTGATTGATAAAGCTCCGGGGTGCAAATATCCCAGATAACAAGTGGATCACGGCTGAATAGACGGAGGCTTCCGGCTCTCCGTCCAAAGAAAAGCACCTGCGGTTGCAAAGAGCGGCGACCAAATTGGATTTTACACTCCGCAAGGTGTACACTGAGGGATTTCTCAAGCAGATAATCATAAGCAGAGCTCCGGTGGTTTTCAGCCTCCACCCTCTAGTGCAGTTTGAGAGGCGCTCGCTTTTTATCTCCGTATTTTCTCATCTATTTTTGTAACGAAAAGGCTTTTATTACTCTAAAGATAAAGAGGGCCTTCTATTAGGGTTGCCAGCCGCCAGGTGGTGGCTG
>NW_015241350.1:0-606 GCF_001447785.1 Gekko japonicus | reverse complement strand
GTGTTCAGGTCTCAGTTTAGTGGATGAACGCCTGTGCAGCTGTGTCAGGTGTGTTATGGGAAATGGCAGGTCAGTATAATCGTGATTCCTCATCTTCCTCACCATCCGTGGAACGCTTGTTCCAGTCAGCAATTGCTGAGCTCAGGACCTTAATTTCCCTGTTCGAGGCTAGGTAGGGTTGAGATATCAGCAATACATGTTGGGTCTTATTTTCTGGCTTCATACTGTTCTGTGTGATGGAACTGTTTCTTGCTCCTCTCCAAACCATCACATTCTTCTGTTTTGACCTTTCCTTAAATTAGGTAAATCAGAAAGTTAAGCACGTAGAATATGACAAGTTTTATATCCCAGAGATTTCCAGTCTGGTGGACATTCAGGAAGACTACCTGATGTGGTTCTTGCATCAAGCTGGGATGGTAAGAGGCCTCGTCATTGGACTGGGGGCAGGGGGTGGGTGGGTTGAAAGGGAGCTGAGATACAGCAGAGAGTTCCACGGCAGTATGCATTGTGTCTGAAATGTGCATGCAAGTGAAATGACCTGGATCAAGCTTCCCTCCCCATAACTAGTTCTGGGTGCCCCCCCACCCCAGTCAATGGATTTGTGTT
>NW_015241349.1:0-606 GCF_001447785.1 Gekko japonicus | reverse complement strand
TGCGTCACAAAGAGGCTGCATCCAAACACTGTCGGATGTTGTCCTACCATTACATTATACTAGTTGTTCACAATCCTAGGATAGTTGTTCACAACTGAATTGTGTCCTACACACAGGAAAATCCAGTCATAAATGTTTTCTATAGTACAATGATAGCTCAATATTCAACAGTGTGTGGATGCACCCATACACGTACACAAACGGCTGCTAACCTTTGCTTCCTCCAGCATTTCTTGCGTTTCATCTTGGGGGTGGCTAATGAAGACGTCTCCAATTTGATAGGGTATCAGCAGCGAATCATCATCTAGCATCATGGTGTCATCACAGGCATCTTCCAGATTCTGAAGCTGTTTCTGAGATCAAAAGAAGACATCTGATATGACTCTTCCCCTCTTTCCCATCTGATATGACTAAAGGGCAACATCATACATAAAGAAGCCAAAAAACCTCCATAAAGTAGTAACTACACCTATAGAAACTGTTCCAAATTGGCTGGGGTTATACAGCAAAGGGTCACAGTACAAAGTTCACTGAAAACATCAACACCTGTGTGGTGAAAGCACAAAAAAAGTGACAGTATTCCACACTAGGAACCAGGGCTATTTT
>NW_015241348.1:0-606 GCF_001447785.1 Gekko japonicus | reverse complement strand
TTTTTCTACGAAATGACCCCTGATGCTATCACAACCTAGTTATCACGGATTTTTTAAAAGCCCTCCAGTGGAGAAACAATTGCTGTGGGGACTGAAGTAAAGAAAATGGCACCGGTATGGTCAGGACCTGCAAAACGGTGCATGTCCCCATCCACATGGTGCCCAAAGGTGATTAGACGGCCATTTTTTTTCCATAGAGAGCATACCAAACCAGCTTTGGGAAAGACCTCAGCAAAGTACAAACAGGCCAAGTAGAAGATGACGTCACATGGATGTTCCTCAAAACAACGTTGCCGTGAGGAGACCAAGGCAGGGCAAAATATTTATGCGGAAACAGCCCAGTCCATCTTTTGTCTCCTTCCCTCAGTTCACATTTCCAGACAGAGCAATAAGAATCGCCATACAAAGACCGGGGGAGCGTTCAACAGAAGAGATCCTGTTTCTGCGGCACGTGATGAGGGACATGCTCAGCTTCAGACATTACAGCAATTCCATGCAGTTCATGCTGGCTCACGTCGTCCGTTACGAGAGGTGAGGATCCAACAGGAACGATAAGTGGTCCAAAGCTGAAGTAACGTCTTTGAATACCCCGCTTGAACCAACTGA
>NW_015241347.1:0-606 GCF_001447785.1 Gekko japonicus | reverse complement strand
GATTCTGCCTACTCACTTCAGGCCAGTAGAAAAGCTTTTTTTAAGGTGCCCCAACATTGCTGCCTTCCAGATTAGGAAAGGGTGGCAGGACAGGTTAGTTTTTCTATACTGCATGGATGTGTGTCCAACTTTTCCAGATCTAGAACACAATTGTGTTTACTTGCGCATCTCAGTAGGCTTTGGTAGGGAGCTTGGAGTGTTCCAGCCCCCTCTCTTAGCCAAAGCCGTCACGGAGACGCTTTGTCTAAAATGCACCTCGTACCAACCAGGCATTCGCGAAGTGTACAGATTCCTATCTACCTTGATGGACCAAGTTAGGCCTGATCCACACGTGCAGCAGAACACGTTGATAAAAGTCTTGAGCTGGTAACAGGGACTGTACCGATTGGCTGCCATTTCAAAACAAAACAAAACATTCACTCACGTTGAAAAACAAAGTCACTCTGCTTGTAAAAACGGCACATCAAGGAGAGAGGCTCTAGCCAGCCTACTACCTGCTGG
This sequence comes from Gekko japonicus, assembly GCF_001447785.1. Classification (NCBI taxonomy): domain Eukaryota; kingdom Metazoa; phylum Chordata; class Lepidosauria; order Squamata; family Gekkonidae; genus Gekko; species Gekko japonicus. The sequence goes on along the minus strand of NW_015241347.1, from coordinate 105 downwards.
GCCGGTCTACTTGCAGGGGATACGTCATCTAGTGCGGCTTAAAGTACGGTCCTCCTCCTGCAGCCTAACTTGTGACAGGCCCCTTTGCCACCTCTTTCCGCCGTG
>NW_015241346.1:0-606 GCF_001447785.1 Gekko japonicus | reverse complement strand
AAAAATCCTGGTAACCAATTAGCCCAAGTATGATTCGCCCTCCATCTCTTAAAGTGCTCCTTATCTCTCTCATCCAGGTCATCCTTATCCTTCCTCTCACTGTTTCTAAAAAGCAGAGTGAACAAGTCTATGAATTCCCCTTTTAGGATCTTCTCTGTCATAGCCAAAGTTATCACCCATGGACATGCCAACCTCAGCCCATTTACCCCAGGAAGGTAGCTGATCTAGGTAGGAGCTGCCTGGCACAAGGTTCCATGTGCCCGTGAAAGGAGGCTGCATGATCCCCCATGGTCCAATTTGTGTGCTAGCCTAGGAGACGTCTGAGCAGTGGCAGTACTGGAAGGAGGAGCTGAAGTGGCTTTTGGAGCAGTCATGTTGGGTTCAAACTCATCTGAATGGGCTGCACCTATTTCCAAATAATACACATAGAAGTACCTTTTGGATTAGGCATACATTTCCTCTTTTTCCTCTTTCTATGTTTGTTGTTCTATGAGTGCACTTTCAGGGTGCAATTTATTTATAAGAGTTTTGTTTTTGCATCCTAGTCTTTATCTGGCACTAGTACATAACAAAAATGTTGCCTAATGCTTAAAATAACACTCGCAT
>NW_015241345.1:0-606 GCF_001447785.1 Gekko japonicus | reverse complement strand
GCAGCTTCCGTTTCCTAAAGCAAATTGTAAAAGCCGGTGGCTGGTCCTTAAGGATGCAAATGGAGGCTGAAGAGCAGCGCTGGGCAAAATTGTGGAAATCTGCTGAGCAGGAGGCCCAGGGCGCAAGGGGCAAGGTGCGAGTGCCCACCAGTCTGACGCCATGTTCATACTTGCAGAGTGCCTTTCTGTCTTAACAACTAACTGATCCTACAGACCTTTGTCTCTCAACGACTAGAAACACAGCAAATTATCCAAAAACGAGCTGGCCTGCCGCCTGCGCAAAACTGTGCTGAGATTGCACAAAGCGATTCAGAACGCCGAGGCAGCTTTTCTCCCTGTGCGCAGCCCCGTCTAGAGCGGGATTCCATTTCCCTGTCTTCCTCCGGGAAAGCTGCATTCCCGGCTCCCACAACCGCAGTGGCCGGTGGAAGTGCTGCGACGGGGATTTGCTTTGGGCCACTCGGCCGATCGGAGCCCCTCCCCTTCCTCTCACCTGGACCACAATGATGCAGGCGGCAAAGATGCCCATCGCAGAGATGTTCTGCCCCAGCCAGTTCTTCACCTTCCCATAACAGGGCTGCAGAGAGTGGAAACACACAAGGGCCT
>NW_015241344.1:0-606 GCF_001447785.1 Gekko japonicus | reverse complement strand
GAGGAACAGCTTAACTAGCATGCTGATTAGCAATTAATCCTAATTACTTTTTAGCTTCAAAAGATCTGCACGAGATGCTTAGTATTGGATACTAACATATTATCACTGTATCACACTCACAACATAGTAAGACAGACCCTGCAACTCATACTGGTTAAAAAAATGGAACTCAAAGCATTATTCTAACTTGGAAGAGTTATTTATTAAATTAATCTGAATATACACTTTTTTCCAGAATACAGGCTACAAACTTAAAATTACTAATTTATATTCTGAATGTAAACCCAGCCCAAGAACTTTTTGAAGACCTGCACAAACATTATCAACATAAAGTTATTAGAAATCATCAGAACTGGTCAACTGCCAACAGTTTGGAATAGAAAATCAAGACCAGATACTTACACCCTGTTGAACTCTACAGAGATATTGCTAGGACCTGGAATAGGATCTTCCGGTTTGCATATGGTATTGAAACAGAGGCCTTTCTGAATACTTGACTGCTTTGTGTAAAGCTGATATGGAATGTACGAAAGGAGACGCCCAGCTTTTATGCTAAAACAAAATATGTTTAGTTTATCAAGGATGTCAACACAAGAATTATTTTTA
>NW_015241343.1:0-606 GCF_001447785.1 Gekko japonicus | reverse complement strand
AGGTTAAGAATGTACAGTGTAATCCTTAAATGTGTTTGTTCAGTGACCCAAACAGCAGTTTCCTGAGGAAACGATGAGGGGGACGGGCGTGGCCTGAAGAAAGAAAGGAGGAAAACATCGGGCTTAGGGGCAGGACGCTTGGTGGACCACGGGCAGGAAGGAAATAGACAAGCATGGCAGGTTTGGAGGGATGACGACCTGAAAGGGCAGCTGAAGGGAGATGCACAGGCCAGGAATTTTGCCAGCTGTGGTTTCTACGGTCACTGCAGCATTGTAACCTGGCAACCTTAAGGTGGAACAAGAGCCAAGAAGGGGGTGCAGAAGGAATGTCCTGATTTGACCTGATCAGTCACTTTTCTCAAGCTGCTGATTTCGAGCCAGGTTTGTATAGTAGCCGTTTGCGAATGGCAGGTTTGTCTCCTTGGGTGCTTGCTAGTGTAAATATTTATTATTATCCTGTTGATTGTTTGTCCTCTGCCTGATGTGAACTGCAGACACTGACAGGCTGGAGTAGTATCTGTGGCGCAGGCTGTAAAAGCCTGCAATAACGATCTATCACCGAACAGCCATAAGGCTATTCGAGTCCCACCATGGCCGGGGTGAGCT
>NW_015241342.1:0-606 GCF_001447785.1 Gekko japonicus | reverse complement strand
GTTGTAACAATTACACCACACTGGCTTTCCACACTGACTGTTATAGGACTCCAGTGTAGAATTCCTCCTGGGGGCATTATACACTGCATGCAAATGTTCCAGTTTGTGTCCAAACCATGACTCCAGATTCATTAGCAATATTTATACCACTTTTCTGGCATCAGTCGAAATGTCTTTCCAGATATCTTGGAAAATCTTCAGTGCATACAGTTCAGTGGAGCTATAGCGTGCATTTTTATCTGAACGATATTGCTGCAAAAATATGGTGATAAAGTCAATTTACAATTACTTCACTAAGTAAATATAGTGAGATCAGCTGGGTTTTTTCCCCCTTAAAGGAAGCAGGCCATTAGATTCTGCGCCTTGATTCCTTTGTCTACTTGCGAGTTGCAGGCTACCTGCTTACAAGGAATTTCCCCCCTATGACTTCATGTCCTGTAGCACTTTGGCGAGTCCCATTCCTTATGCTCCCTTGTTAATACTAATTTTATTAGAAGTGCTGCTGTTCATCTCTTGCAACAAGAGAACAACGTCAATTGTGTTAATGCCTTTTGTACACTAAGAGGAAAATTAACTGCTGATGACAAAAAGATTGGGGATGGGCAG
>NW_015241341.1:0-606 GCF_001447785.1 Gekko japonicus | reverse complement strand
TGAAATTTAACTGGTATCATGTGCCCATTTGTGTAATTTCAACGAATGAATGAATTAAAATTAATTGATAGCTATGCACAGTGCTCGGACCTAAAATGTCTGCAGAAATGACGAGCTGAATGTTGCGCAAACCGCAGTTAAACATGGAACAAAATAAACATAAGGCAGCGCTTTGAAAGTGAATAGAAATCAGATCCCTTGGATGTAATATGCGGAATGGCATCCGTCCCCTCTCCACTGCTGAAAGTGTGAATATAAAACAATATATTTTGACAGCATGGCGGGATGGCGCTTATTTTATATATATTTCTGGCTTCCCTCCATTTTGGCAAACATAAAAAAAACCACCCGTGACAAGCAGTTAGATCTGCTTTTTAAAAATAGGTTGTCAACATTAAAACAGTTAAAAACATTCCGTTTCTATTCATTTCCCCCTTGATCTACTTGAACCTCTGAAGGCAGAGGATTTCTTTACTCAGGGAAATGAAATGCATATATTTAAAAAATGCACACAATAAATTGTCCTGGGGTACCACTACTGTAACACTCATTAGGATTAGTAAAGTCTAAAACGTCCTTGAAAAACATCTGATTTACAAAATGTCC
>NW_015241340.1:0-606 GCF_001447785.1 Gekko japonicus | reverse complement strand
GAGTTGGATTCCACATGTTAATTTCTCCTGCGCACCAGGTTCACCCTACATCATGCACATCAAACACTTTCTGAGTTGGATTCCACATGTCAATTTCTCCTGTGCGCCCAGGTCCCCCCACCCCCTGTGCATTGAGCACTTTCCGAATCCCCCAGGATTCTCTCCCGCAGCTCACCTGTGTGTGGCCCCAGCAATAGGTGGCTCGTGTCTGCGTGGTTCTGCCGCAGTTCCTCTTCCACCGGCAGGGTCAGGATGCTCCAGCCCACAGGGGGGTCGTTGTCAGAGATCGCCATGAGGGCCCGAAAGAGGGAGGGGACGGGGGACACCAGGTTGTGCATGGAGCTTCTCTGGGCTGAGCGAGGAGCTGACGCCGGGCGTTCGTCACAGAGCCCTGGGTGGGGGGAAAAGAGAGAAAAAGGCCTTCCTGAAGCTTCAGCCATGGACCAGGTTACTCTTGTTGGATGAGAGCGGATAGGGCCAAGGTTCACTCCACCCCAGCCACGGGCAACATTTCAGATTTTGGGTGGAACGAGGGATTCTCTGTACAAAATTATTTTATGAATACCTATTGTGATTGCTGTCCTGACCTGAATGGCCCAGGCTAGC
>NW_015241339.1:0-606 GCF_001447785.1 Gekko japonicus | reverse complement strand
AATACCAGGCAAACTTCTTCTTTTTTTGCAATTATGGCTCTGCCAGACAGTGTGGTTGGAGCAGGGTGGTGGAATTCCAGGAGACCACAGAAACCCCAACCATCCAGCTTAGGGAATGGCAGGCCAAGAACCCAGGAAGACTTTCGAGAGGCAGTACTTGTCAACTCAGGTCTCTGTTTAAGCCAACTACAGGTGGGGATTCCTATGCATGATCAAGACCGGGATAATGACTGCTTCTGCAGCGTTACACCACACCGCCTGCAGATCTGACGGGATGCCAAAGGGACCTCCCAGCTGCCTTTAAATGCAAGGAGGCCTGGAAGAGGAGACAGTCCGACCTTCTTCTCCCTCCACTGGCCTGTTCACCATACCAGGGCCATCTTCTCCTGCTCCTCATCATACCAGCTGGGCAGCTCTCCAAACCATCGCCATCACTCCTGGGGTCTGGACATCATATTGAAATGCCGCTGACTGTGCTCTGGCTGAGGGCACACTCTCCGGCTTTCTGCTCTAGTAGTGACTGCAGTGAGACCCATCACTGCAGTGTGAAATTCTCCCCGGGATGCCTCAGGACTCTGGGCAAAGAATCCAGGCACAAAGTTAAGA
>NW_015241338.1:0-606 GCF_001447785.1 Gekko japonicus | reverse complement strand
CCCCCCCCCCGTGTGGCAGGGGCCTTGGTGAAACATTTGATCTCTGCAACCAGAATGACTTTAGCACAGTTCTGGAACCAGCAAACAATTCCATCGAAATGAGAATGGCTGGAAAAGGACCGGTTAGCTATAATAATGAATATAAAATTATAGTTTACGAATATATCGGTCATGTAAACAGCAGCAGCATGGAGAGCAAGAATTGGCAGAAGATTGTAGTAATCACTCAGATGTTTCTGTGATTGTTAATCCCACTTTCATCTCAGCAAAACTGAATGCAAACACACAGCATGATCGTATTTTCTCATCACCTCCAAGGAGACTTAAACGTAGCACACAGAGAAATGCGGCCTTGTCCTAGTGACTGATCCTAAAAACAAAGCCCATCAATTTCCACTAACTTTACTTCTAAGTCAATAGTTTTATGATTGTAACCATAAAAGGCAGTCTTCTTTCCTACTCCAGAAAAGTGTGATTAGTGAATGTAATTAATTAGGCCACTAACAGTGCAATCCTAAGCAGAGTTCCACCTTTCTAAACCCACTAAGTAATTGGGCATAGAAACGTACAACTCTAACTTAGGACCAATGCTCCCTCTAAACTGTG
>NW_015241337.1:0-606 GCF_001447785.1 Gekko japonicus | reverse complement strand
AGCTGCAGCTTTTCAGCTACCTCCAACACAGCTACCTCCAACACGAACATCTGCTCGTATCAGATTTCCTCTTCAATGCAGTCATCACAATGTAGTGGAACTATAAGATCACTTTAGGGATGGGGAGTCCTGTTAGTCTGCCTGTAGTAGCAGAAAAGAGCAAGAGTCCAGTAGCATCTTAAGGACTAACGCGATTTATGTTATTTACAGCCCACCGTTCCACTGAGACTCAGGGTGGGTTGCGCAGTGTAAGTGAATGCAGCCAACAGGATGGGACGTCTAAGAAGCAATGCAGAAAGATCGTTCCTGACAGATATAAGGAGACCTCCCAGTTCAAATTCCCAGTCTGCACGCAGCAGACTGGACTAGGGTTAATATGAAGGCTGTTTTTTCCTATCTGGAATATAAGCTTTGAAAAGCAAAGAGAAAATTATTGGAAAGCAAAAGAGACGACACTCACTAAATGCAAAATGATGAATAAGAGAATTTACTTCTGAGGAAACTTAGGATCGAAACGAAGACACATGCCAGAAGCTTCGTTAAATATATACTGTGATTCTCTTAATTCTTATGTATAAACTAAAGTTAAAGGTTCCCTTGCTCGAA
>NW_015241336.1:0-606 GCF_001447785.1 Gekko japonicus | reverse complement strand
CAAAAATGAGAATGCGGAAGAGCCCTAGAAAAGGTCAAAGACTCCTCAAAGTTGAGTTCTGAAATACGATTGGACAGAAGATGTGAGGGGGCATCATGCACGTGGCCATAGTTGGATCTTCAAGCATAGATGGCAGTGAGAAAGGCCCCCTGGCATTGGAAGTAAAATGTCCAGTTTCTCGGTAACATAACTCTTGTCTCTGGGTTTTAGGCAGTTTTATATGTTGTTCTTGGTTCATATTTGCATTTACTGTTATCACGAATTTATTGAAGAAGTCGTAGAACACACAAAAATGTTGTTTCTCACAAGCATTTTGTAAAGGAAAGTGACAGAATCATTCTGGAGCTGCTGAAGAAGAAGCTGACTTTAGGCTAAGCCAAAGTGTGTGTGTGGGGGGGGAGTATATGTGTGTGTTCTGTGTGTCAATTGATGATTCACTTAATCCACTGAATTTCAAACTGTACCTTCTTGTCAAAAATGTGCTTAATGGACACAACTCTCGAACAAAACATTTTAGGCAGTCAGAAAGCAAAAAGTGAAACGCTGCATTCGAATGCTCGGATTTTAGGGCCAGTTCACTTAAGGCCCCGGTCACACGGGCCAGAT
>NW_015241335.1:0-606 GCF_001447785.1 Gekko japonicus | reverse complement strand
CCTGAGCGCCTTTAGCGTATTGGCAACAAGGGGATGAGCAGACCTGTGAAACTTGGGGGGAGGGGAATTGTGCTCACCCCCCCACCCACTCTGCCCATCCCCCTGCCCTCCCAGCCACATTCCCCCACCAGCCACTGTGCTACCCACTCTCCCAGTTGTCTGGCTCATACTGCAGCATCAGCTGCTTCAGTGGCTGAGTCAGCAGGCCAGTGGAAGAGGGGTGGCACAGTGGCAAGATGGCAGAGGCTCCCACTCACCCTTGTTTACCCACCCACCTCTGGAGCTGCTGACCATGAGGGTGGAGGGAGGAGTCAGGGCAGCTTGGACTCCATCCACCTACAGCTACCCGTGGGAGATAGAATGTTCCTGCCAGGCCCGTAGCCAGAAAATTTGTGATGCGGGAGTGGGAGTGGGGGACAGGGAGCTTAATTAGATCAATCAATTAGACAACCACTAACTGGATCAAGCACCACTCAGCCATCCCATTTGCCGCATCCCCAAATTCCACTCCCCTATCCCTGATACAAACCAGCACATCCTTCCCATTCACCCATTGAAATGTTCATGTGCCCGCTCGAAGGAGACACCGGCCAGGCCTTGGGGGAC
>NW_015241334.1:0-606 GCF_001447785.1 Gekko japonicus | reverse complement strand
CCCTGGAGAAAAGAGACAAGCCACTGTAATTTTTCCATTACAAATATTTCTACTACAAACCAAAATGCACTTACTTGGTGGTATACTCCACTGAAGATAGTAAACATAATATACAGTTAAACACCTCCAGGTCTCTAATGATTGCCCCTAATGATCACCTGGACCTACCACATAGGATAAAATGAAACCATTGGAGAGATACCTACCAGATGTTCTGGTTGATACAGAACGTTATCATCACTGGTGCCAAAAGCCACTGACACATCTAACAGAATCAGAAAAGTGCTTCTCCCTCTGTCCATTTCCAAACATAGCTCATACAGCAGGGATAGTAAAATAGTCACAGTTCCATAGCTAAGAATAACGCCAGACTGCAATGGGTCAAGGAACTGCTCTGTCATCACATGATTAATTACCCTTGTACAAAAGTAAAAGATTAGAAACAGGCCAAGTCCTCCCTGTCCAATGTTGATCTCCCCCCAATTAGATGAATCACTGGTCCCCCCCCCCAAGTTTAAAGGGAAGTCACTGTATGCCAAAGAGGTATAATTTTAGCTAATAATCCCCCCAATTCTGAATTGATAGAAACAACTTTGTAGGGATTTT
>NW_015241333.1:0-606 GCF_001447785.1 Gekko japonicus | reverse complement strand
GAAGGATATCTTTATCCAAGTTCCTACCTGCAGAGAGACCAACATAAAAAGAAGAAAATTCTTAATGCATACTAAAGGGGAAACGGCTTTATTGATTCTTCTGGAAGAAGACAAATGTTTAGTACAATAGTCTAATCAGATGCCCCTTCAGGTTTGATGCACAGAGGGGTAGGGGTGCATGGCAAGCAGCTCAGCGGGAGGGGTGGCTGCTCCTTATCCTCTCCCCAACTCTCAAAGTTACACCTCTTCCACCACAATGCAAGAAGCAAGGCTACTGCATAGAGTGACTCCCAGGGGTTAGATTCTTCACAAGGAAGAGCCTGTCTAAGGTAGAAGCAAAAGTATTCTGTAGTATGCATTAACAAATTGCTAGTTATTAGGCACTTGAAGGTTTTGGAAAGATACATCTGAAAGCCCAGCTACACATGATGGTGACAGATCTGTGCCTAGATGTGGGGCTGCCCCAGTCACATTTACAGCAGGCCAGGTATGTGATTTAAAGAACAAAGAGAGATGTGGATAAGGGGAACTCAACTCCTCCAGATGCACACATTCATTCTCCACAGCCATTCCATCCTGCTAGGCTCATTCCCAGGATAAGAGGGT
>NW_015241332.1:0-606 GCF_001447785.1 Gekko japonicus | reverse complement strand
CCTCAGGCTACACCCCCCAAATCTCCAGGCAAACCAGAGCTAGCAAACCTAGTTTTGAGCTCCAGCAAGATTGGGGTATCAACAGAACGTCATGAGGACTCTTTCATATCAAGGGAGGCCTCGCGTTTCAGCCTGATTCAGAGCTCTGCCGCGACTGTTTGCTTTAGCTTCCATGCAAGATAAAGAACAGACTCGCACTCCATCGAGTTTCGGCTCTCCAGGCGAAAGCAGCAGGCTCCGTCCAGAGAAATGGCCCTGGACTTGGTTGCCTTCTCCTGGTTGCTCCTGGCCTTCATCTCACTTTGGGGTGAGTACGTGAGGTTTGCAAATCAAGGCGTGTTAGACATGGGGGGACTGAAATCACTAAGCGGTCTACATTTCCAGGGAAGCTGCCACTGGGTTCAGTTTCCTTTGGACGAGAGAGCATCAGACCCTTGTTGTATCTGCATATTTGCTCTATATTCACATGTGTGTGTGTCCAAGTGGAGGCAAAGAGGTGCCCCTAACTGGGCAGCAGATCTACTAAGCCACATCAGATCCTCTGAGAGACTTTGCATCCCAAGGCGCAGGACCTTTAGCTAATGTATAGCAGCTTTACTTTACTTT
>NW_015241331.1:0-606 GCF_001447785.1 Gekko japonicus | reverse complement strand
TCTGTGGTCACATCGGCCCTCACACGAGGCTTAGGGTGCGCGCATGCGTCTTTTCCCCTACCCCAATTACTCCGCCCCCCAATGAGCATCACGGGAAAAGGTTGCTGTTGGGCGAACGGGAAGAAATATTTCCCAACATGCCCCGCGGCCTCTCAGTATTTAACCCTTAAGCGGTGGGCGAGTATTTCTTTCCATTGACGTCGTCTGGCTGGAAGGTAATGGGGGGTTTTGTAATCTGGTGCCATCCGTGGTCTGCGGGGAGTTATGGCCTTAGAAGCCTCGATGAGTTTTTGTTATCGTTTCTTTGCCATCTTTCTTTGCCGGTATTGGTTACCTGTGGGAAGAGGGACATGGTTTTACAAGGGACTTGGTAAGCAGGATGCATGCCGCGGGAGGGGAGATCGCTAAATGTACCCGAACTTTAGGTGACGGTTGTATTAAGCCTATTTCCTACTCCCCCCCCCCTTTTTACATAAGTATCTAGCGAAGTTATAACAAAAAATGAGGGGGTTAGCGTGTCTGTTCCCTGTAACCTCAAAGGCACTTATTGCAATGTCGGCAGTAATTGTCTCTAGACTGATCCAGTTGGTCAGCCCTGTTGGTCTG
>NW_015241330.1:0-606 GCF_001447785.1 Gekko japonicus | reverse complement strand
CAATTACCCTGTGAGGTAGACTAGGCTGAAGGAGAGTGAGTGGGCTAAGGGAACCCAGTGAGCTCCTATGGCAGACTGGGATTCGAACTTGGGTCCTGATCCAACATGCTAGCTGCTACCCCATGCTTGCCGTGGCATATGGTGCTCATTATCCTGTAGTGTTGGTGAGAGGCAGAGGCTGTGAGAAAGGCCAGTCTCTGCCCTCCTAGTGAATGAGGGGCAGCCTAAGTATCAGCCCTGCACTCGCCAGTGGAGACCCTCCCCTCTCCGTTCCTTCGAGGCTTTGGCGTATAGAGGAACTCCCCGTGCATTTTGCATTTTATCAGTGGTTATGTTTCTGTGTCAGTTGCAGTCCCGAGTACATGCTCGGTGTCATGTACCAGAGCAGTTCATTAACCCACAGTAATCCAGTCTCTGAAATGATAACTGTTTTGATTAGTGGGGCTATTTTGAAGGCACGATGGATCGGAATGTGCAACTCGCTGAAAGCAGAGGACGGCACCTGCATCCAAATGCACCTCCGATATGTGCCTGCAGTGCTTTAAAGAGAGCCGGTTTGGCGTAGTGGGTTAAGGGCTGCGGACTCTAATCTGGGAGAAGCTGGTT
>NW_015241329.1:0-606 GCF_001447785.1 Gekko japonicus | reverse complement strand
GAGTTCACCTGGAAAGGAAAGCAGCCAAAGACAACACTAGCAATGTAACTATTAAGAGCTAGACTTGCACAATCTTTCGGTTTCTAAAGCCGTCTATGTTTCCTAATGCCTACTTTGGAATGCATGTGCACCAAGGTGATAAATGTAATGGAACAGTCCTTGGTTTTAAAGGCAATAGAAGTGTGGCTAACCCTGGGCTAAGAAACATTTAATTCCATCCTGATTTGGTTAAACTGACTTAATGCAGCCGGCATGTTTGTCATGGTGGCATCGTGTGAATTTCATGTGCAGTGAGAGTTCTTCGTACGTCTTGGTGGAAGGGGGGAACTTTGTCCTTTTGGATACAGATTCCAGCGATGGGATCCTAATTCTCGGCTTGGATATAAGGCATGGTGCAAAATGATGGATTCATCGGCTCTCAGGGTGCCGCTCTGAGGGACGTTCAATGCAGTCTTTAGTTTTGAAACCAGGGAACGACAGGTGCGTCCGTTTGTAGCCCCGCAATAAGATTCAGATTCTTGTTTTTCTCATGTCAGTGATTTTTATTTCTTTTACGAGAAGCGTGCGTGCAGCTTGTAATATGGTCCGAATGTGGGAATCCTGTTA
>NW_015241328.1:0-606 GCF_001447785.1 Gekko japonicus | reverse complement strand
AAGTGGTGTGCGATTCCTGTACCCTTCTGGCCTATTCTGCCATAGAGCTAAATTCCCCAAACAACAGGCAGACCATTGGTGGTAACAGTATGAGGGACCCAGGTTGTGAAGGGCTTTAAAAGTGATGTCCAACACTCTGAACTGAGTTGGAAACAATCAATGCAGTTGGGCCACCACTGGCATTATATGTTCCAAGCAGCTGGCCACAGACAGTAATCTTGCTGCCACATTTACACCAACTGAAGTTTCCAAGGCACCTTCAAAGGCAACCCCATATAGACCATGTTACAGTAATCCAGCCAGGAGGTTACAGTAGTGTAGACCAGCATAGCTAGGTAAGCAGAGTCTAAACAGGGACCAGCTATGGGCCAGATGTAATTGAATGAAGGTACTCCTAGCAACAGTACCAACCTGCTTATTCATTGACAAGTCTGGGATCAAGAGCATGCCAAGTTCTTAAGTACTAGAGAAAGCTTTACATTACCTAAGGCCAGTAGATCAACCCCTCCTAAGCACTCTGTCTTCCCAATGAGCATCACCTCTCCCTTGCCTAGATTAAGCATTTATTTATTTATTACTTATATCCTGCCCTACCCCACAAGTGGG
>NW_015241327.1:0-606 GCF_001447785.1 Gekko japonicus | reverse complement strand
GCGAAAGAAGTCTTCATCTTGGGTCATCCCACATAAAGAAGTACCTTCTTGGCTTTGTAGCTGGACACTCCCCTTGTTCTGGCTTGGTCCCAGAGAACTGGGGTTCCCAGCTCTGAGGCCCTGAGGGATGGTGGTATTCCTTGCCACAGGCCTTCCAACAGAGCCAGTTCCTCTTCGTAACAGCCGGGTAGGGAACCTGCTCCAGTAGGTTGGCAGTGTATATGTATATGATTGGCAGTGGGGTCACCAAAAAAGATCCCCAAATACCTGTCATAGTTGACTCCCTGTTCCACATCATATCTGATCCCTTGTTAATACACCGTCCCACTCTACTCTATTTAATCTACCCATCTAATCTACTCACCTCACCACAACCCAATCCAAAGCCCATTTCCAAAAGTCCGCTCTCTGACCCAGGGTCCCCCAGAAACATGCTCTCTGGCCCAAAACCATTGCTCAGTCACAGCACATGTCCTTTGCTCTTAGAAGGCTCTGGTTCAACCTACAAACTCTCTTGCTGAAGGACACCAGGCAGCAACAGCAGAAATATGTTTGACGCAGTACAAGGCATGGATTCAGTTTGCACAAATACATATTCTACATTTG
>NW_015241326.1:0-606 GCF_001447785.1 Gekko japonicus | reverse complement strand
TTCCTGCCCAAAAATAGCCCTGGTGAACAAACAAGTTGACTGTAACCTATCAACCAGTTGGAACAATGGTATTTAACAGTCATTCTCTTCCCCTTCTGTACATATGGGACAGAGTCATCCTGAGGACAACCGGATTAAAAAAAGAGATAACCTGCATATTGTCTAATTGCTGTTCTCCCCTTGCTATATAACCTGAACAGACTACTAATACGATGGCCACAGTCCTATTGGTGCCAACCAGCTGCGTGACAGCAGGTTGTGGATGTAACATGAACACCAAGGAACCTTAGAATTAAATTCTGCAGCTCAACGGTTCATCAAAAGACCAAAATTTCAAAATATGTTAACACTGTTTGGGATGCAGATGTCAAAAGGCTATACAAACAGCAAGTCAAGTGGCAAAACTGGTCCTTGGCCACACAACTTCAAAATGCATTTGTAGATTGGGAGATACACCGTTGAATGTTCCCCATATAAAATAGCTCTCTACACAAAGAGGATACAAAACATTCTTCTATGTGTAGTACCCATTCACCCTCCTGCTTGTCACATCTGCCCAGCGTCCAAACATCCATAGAGAGACTTAAATCTCTGAATCCAACATGT
>NW_015241325.1:0-606 GCF_001447785.1 Gekko japonicus | reverse complement strand
TCTTTCCAGCCCATCTGAATCTGCATAGTCCTTATATATAGCCTGATAGTCAACAACACGGAAGAGACTTCATAACCTCGTCGTGTTTTCATATGAAAAGTAGCTGTCATGGCTCCAACCATTCCGTACATGGAATGCAGGTTATTTGGATCCTCTCTGTTCTTGAAGCCTCTTCCAACCTCTGAAAAGAACCTTCCCTGAGTCATGGGACCCACACAGAGGAACAGCTGTGCAGGCTGGGGGGCTGGAATAAGGATGGACAAATGGTGAAATCACTCCTCCTTTCCCTTCTGCTGAGAAAAGGGATGAGTTTCATCCTCCTGTTCCTCCTCGCTACAGCCCCACTAACTCAAACAGCTAATCCTCTGCCCAGTACCTGTGACCTCAGCAGTGATCAACCAGGGGCTGCAGGAACAGAGAGGAACTCAAGAAAACTCCATGGGCCTGCTTTGCACAGATGGTTGAGTCTTCACTGTCATGTTTAGCCAAGTTCTGCTGCTGAAATTTCTGAAAATTCCCCTGGGGGAAAGGGGGGGGAAGGGATCATAGGCAGCATGCAGCAAAGCAGGAGCAAATGGCTTTCTTTCTCTCCCCCCCCCCCCCCCC
>NW_015241324.1:0-606 GCF_001447785.1 Gekko japonicus | reverse complement strand
AAAACGGACAGACACTGTTTGGGGGAAGCCGTAATTGAAGAGATGAATTTCTTAAGTGTGTTGTTCTCATTGGCCTCCTCAAAGTGACTTTGTTCAATTTTTTGCTTATGCTACTGAGCTGAAACAATGGAATGGATCAGGTCTGAAGTCTTCCTGGGTCTGTATCTATGCAAGACGGACTGCCCGACTGAAGTTGTGTGGACCAGATGGCAACCTTTCAGGTCCCAGGAATACTAAACCTAACGAGTTTAAATATAGGGAGCTGGTATTGAACAAACCACTTCCTTGGAATTGTCCACTGGAAAACAACCTTTGACTTGCCATTCAGGACAAAAATGGACTGGTTAGGATCTAGGACAGGAACCTGTGAGTACCTTTGGAATTTTGTATGGTGAGTGCCAGCCCAAAATGGCTGCCATGGGCGATGGTGCTAAAGAGAATACCTCCCTCCTCAGACCTTTTCGGGGCAAATGGGGGAGAGGAAGAGAAGATAACCAAAGTATCCAGCAGCACTGTGGTAAATGAAGAATAAGCAAGCCAGTCAATCAGCATAATGTCTCACAGAAAGGACACAGAGGCTAAAGCAACTGGTGTTCTGACAAATTC
>NW_015241323.1:0-606 GCF_001447785.1 Gekko japonicus | reverse complement strand
GACACCCAGAAAACCTTGAGCCACCATTGCTTCACGCGTTGCTGGTATTATATTTGAAATGCATCTTTTTACAGGGAAACCCAAACAAAAAAAGTCCATTGGAAAAACATCTTCTTTCTCCAAGGAGAAGACGGGAGATGTCAAAAATCCAGAGATGCCTGAGCAAACCGAGGAAGAGGAAGAGCAGAGGGAAGTAGAGACTGAAGCCGAGTACTTTGATTCTGATGCTGAAGAGGACGCCTTGGGAAGTCCGCCTTTGGACAAGAGTACTTCTTCTCCCAGTCTTACAGAAGAGGTCCCCTTGCCTCCTGAGTATGAACAGCCTTTCCCTGCAGATGTTGAACATTCGTCTGGGTCTCATACAGACCGGGTTCAGGAGACCCCTGCGGCAACCCCCCCAGCTGTTTACACTGCAGTTGGTTCCCAGGCCAGTGGAGTTCCAAGCGGTGAGCTGCGCGAGGTAAGAATCGTCCCCTACTCTTTCAGAAAGAGAGACGCGGAAGAAATTATTCTTTGCGCTGCGTGTGCAGCAGATATGAGCTTCTTCGGACTCACCTTTTCACCAGAGCTCCTTTAGCTGTTGCTGACTTCAACGTGGGCTGTCAC
>NW_015241322.1:0-606 GCF_001447785.1 Gekko japonicus | reverse complement strand
CTGACCACCAAAGAAGGCTATGGTGGGGAAATAATGTGACCTGAATGTACATAAGGCATGTGGAATGGGGGTTGTAGCATTGAAGGGAACTGGGTGAGCTTACACGAAGAAGCTGACTGGAGCCAATGCATCTCATATTAAGAATTTTATATTAGGTTTTTCAGAATGCTGCATGGTTTATGTCTGAACAAAACGTTCTTAACCTGGCTGCACTGCCTTTGACTAATTTCATGGTACTGCCATATACATCCTCTTCAGACTATATAATACTGACTCATAAAATGAACAAGTCTTGCCTTTCAAAGTATGAGTCAGTGATTCTGCTTCTGAAAGCAACGCAAGAGAAAAAATAATTCAACAACTGTGGATGATGAAAGGAGATGGCTGGTTTCAGTTGTACTGACAACCAAAGGCAGGAGAGGGCATGTCAAACGCCAGAAAAGAAACCAAAGCCAATGTCAGAAGGCGCAGTTGAGGACTGAATGCAAAATTCTCTTCCAAGATTGAAAAGAATAGTGCTAGATTGCTGATGGCCGTTCAGGGCTCTTCCACGGGGAGATTTTTAACACTGACCCAAGGAGCAGTGTTGACTCCTAATAAAACAAT
>NW_015241321.1:0-606 GCF_001447785.1 Gekko japonicus | reverse complement strand
TTTCCAGCAAGGGAACCTTTACCTTTAAAACAGTCTAAGCGGGACAGGAGATGCCCTGCGAGGCCTCTCTCTGCCTTTCGCTGGTGGGGGACGCAGTTGCAGGCCGGCAGCGGCAGCAACGGCAGCCCACGGCTTCCCACCACAGCATCCCAAGGCGGCCGAGGCCAAGCGCCTGCCTGGTCCCTGATAATTCAATCACGGGGGCTCGCGGGGAGGGAGGCAGCTGCTTTCCCCGCCACCTGTGTCCGAGAGAGGCTCTGCCCATTAATCAAAGCTGCCCAATTAGCCCCCGCTGCTGCTGCCTTCAGGCACAGCCGCCCTCTAATCGGGGTGCGGGCGGGGGAGGCTCGCTCCTTCGCTCCTGCAGGGATTCCGTGCCCAAAGACTTTCGTCTTCAGAGTGGAGGGCAGGAGACCCGGGCCCCTCGGATGTGCTAGAATCCAGGCTCTTGTGCACTTTCAAAACGCAGTTTAGATTCTAGCCTGCATGCAGCGGGAAGCCTAAACGGTAAGGGCGGCGGCAGAGGATTTCTTTTTTTCCCCACCATCAGGTTACAACTGACCTATGGCGACCCTGAAGGGTTTTTAAGGCAAGAGATGTTCAGAG
>NW_015241320.1:0-606 GCF_001447785.1 Gekko japonicus | reverse complement strand
ACTTCAGTTTACAAAACCCTGAAGAGATATTGAGGTGCCAATGGGGACAACTCCGGCTTCTTCCCTCTGCCTTACCACAGTCCTGCCTATATACCTTATTTTTAAGTTTATATGCAGCAAGCAGCATACATATGGTCAGCAACATACATTCTCCTGCGGCCATTCACAATACAAGTAAAAGAAACGCGATGTTCTCCATCTCTTCTCATCCTTTACAATGAACTCCTTAAATCCCCCTGCCCTTCTGAAATGAAGACTAAATACACAGAGGTGGAATAAACACCTTCTTCCTGTTTATCCCTGCCTTCATCTCCCTCGTCTCAAATTTTAGATCCTCAGAGCTGGGACTTCACTTCGCATGCTCTTTAAAGCGCTGTATGCATTAAGAGTGTCATATAAAACCAGCACTTCATATATACAAGGGAGGGAATCAGCGAAACTCCAACAGCCTCCTTTCCCCACCACTAAACATCCTACAGAACACAAAAGACGTTTGTCACCTGCCTTATGTTGGAATACAGTAGTTAACAGGCTGGGGTCTTATATTTAAGGAAAAATCAAAACTACTGTATGTTGTGGCCTCATTCGACAAAAGCCACCTGCATA
>NW_015241319.1:0-606 GCF_001447785.1 Gekko japonicus | reverse complement strand
AATGTAATAATAATAATAAAAATAAATAAATAAAAACTTATTTGCATGCATGATTTAAATGTTTACTTTGGGGTGTGCAAAGGTTAGGTATGCCTTCAACGTGGCGGTTAGGTATTAATCAGCCTGCTCAGAGCCGGCATGGCGCAGTGGATCGAGTGTCCTGGAAGACCTGGATAAAATCACCACTGCTACTGTAGAAGCTTGGTAGGTGACCTTGGGCCCGTCACAAACTCTCTGGATGACCTACCTCACAGGGTTGTTGAGGGAAAGGGGAGGAGGGAAGAATGATGTTCTAAACTGCTTCGAGTCTCCAGTGGAGAGAAAAGTGGGATATAAATAAATGCATGTAAAATGTGTCAGAGGCTTAGTGGGGGCAGCAGGCCAAGCACTGTGACCCTTCTTTTAGGCTGCAAATAGAATGCCAAACTTAATAAAGAGCATCCAGCCACTGAATGCTGCTGCTGGTGATGGAGAAAATCAGAAACCCACAACTCTGCCAACTGCTAACTTTTTGTTAGCAGGGCTTTCTCTCTGAACAGTTAGAACTGAAAATTCAGCAGCGCTGTCCTTAAAGATTGCCTCTTTTAAAAACTTGCACAGAAAGGC
>NW_015241318.1:0-606 GCF_001447785.1 Gekko japonicus | reverse complement strand
AACCCAGAGTTGGCAACCCTCCTTATTTATCACATGAACGGGTGGACACATGAATAAACCATTAATGCAGTTAGGTAATATTAGAGTTACTTTGAATGTATTGGTTTTATTGCCCCCCTTCCATTTGATTAATTGAAGAGGTGCTGATTAAATAAACTTTGACTCAGAGTATGCAACAAACTTTCCAGATGCCAAATGCCTCTATTTTTTCAGATGGTAACTCTGAGACAATTAAGAATCCCCCTCTCCCCTCTTCTACCCCAACCCAATTTATCTGCCCTGCTGGTGGGGAACAAGGCAGTGGCAGATGAGAAAAGAGCAAATGCTTGCAAGTAATCCCTCCATCTTTCTTTATTCTTCCATTTCTTTCCCCCCGCCCCAGTGTGTTTTGGAGACTGTGGCTCCCCTAACTGGGAAAAAGAAAGTGGAGGAATAAAGTAAACTGACAATAAGATGGGGAGAGATCACCTGCTTCTACCTATAGCCTACCTTTGGGGTCTGCTGAGTCAGAGTAGATGGGGTCCTGGGCCTTTGTCCAGCCCTGACACCTCCATTGATAAGTACATCTGAATCTTCCCTATCACATAAGGATGCCAAGTGTGGCAG
>NW_015241317.1:0-606 GCF_001447785.1 Gekko japonicus | reverse complement strand
GTCCACTCGGCTACAGCATCTCATCAGCATGGGCCTGGGCGGCTGTCTAAGGACAGAAATGCCAGTGATCACACCGCAATAATGAATGTCAGCAAAGCCGCGTTTATCTGGTGGCAGCCCAGAAGCATGAATAATGATTTGCATACTTTTGAATCCTAAATGGGTTTGGGGGCAGCTGAGCTGTCAGGGTTAATTTATTTATTTTTCTCTTGACAAATTTCTCATTTACAGATGAGTGTACAGTGATCCTGCTTAAACTGGAAGCAGGATGATCACCGCTTATTTTCGACGGTGCAGCAAGCCTGCTTCTCTGTCAGAAGGAATTAAGGTGCTGTAAGTTCTCAGGCTCCATCGTCCGTCTCCTGTTTTACACCCTGCTTCCAATGCATATGTGCTCAGAAGCAAGTCCTGGTAAGATGAAGATGATTTATTCCCAGCAGGATATCCACAGAAATATTTTTTTAAGGGGGGTGTTGCAAAATGTACAAATTCTGCCTACAGATCATTGGCAGACTCTACCACTGTCAGAGAAAGCTACAAAGCACATGCTCAGAAACGGTTGGATAAGAATTTGTGAGTAGGTTAAGAACATAAGAGATGCCAATG
>NW_015241316.1:0-606 GCF_001447785.1 Gekko japonicus | reverse complement strand
ATTTAATTTTGGAACTTGTGAGAGGGAGGGGTTTAATTGCTCTCTCACAGTCTGTGATGCTGACTGAGGGGGCTGTTCCATTTTGAGCTGAATTGTTTCCATTGGAAGACATGGCCTCTGGCTGGGTTGCACTTTCCTCATCCTTCCTCATCAGACTGCAAGGGAAGATTTCTCCTTTGTCTGCGTTTCTGCAGCTCTAGAGAGACTCCTTTGTAATCTGAGAGGGTCTGGAAAAATAATATCCACAAAAAACAACAAGCTGATTCTTCTAAAAAAATCTTTCTGTTCTCTGATTCTACCAATCTAATATACATTGCTGTGTCGCAGCAGAAGCATGCTGGGCTCCCAAAACCTTTTCTTGGATACTTAGTAAAGCAATGCAGCACACATATATCTAGCTTTAAAAAATTTTTACCAAAGAAACACAGGGAATTAAAAATAACATCTTAACTAACCAGTTCTAAGTTCCATCTTGTATACATACTAGTCCAAACTTGTGTGAGAACAAGGGAAAGCTTTCCCCAATGCCCCCACCTTTTTGTCTCCATGATAGGCAACATGTAACATCCTCAATATATTAATTAACCAATAGCAGTTGGTTACCTC
>NW_015241315.1:0-606 GCF_001447785.1 Gekko japonicus | reverse complement strand
TCCAGCAGGGATCTTCTGATGTTCTCATGTGTGTGTTTTGATCATCTGGATGCTCTCCTTGAAAACATGCAGCATAATATCCTGGGGGATGCATTCCCACCTCCCCACACACACTCCGCCATAGCGAGCTCTCTGGTCTGTTTATTCTGCCTGCTCCTCCTTCCCTCCGGGGCTGGGGAAATTGGCCGCTCTCCCAGTCCACCGTCATTTCCTCCGGCCCACTTCCTGGATTCCTGTCATTCTGGCACGGTGAGAGGCATGCGTGGGCAAGGTTCGGCCTCACGTGTCTGCCGCTCCAGGGCTTTTCCCGCCTCAGCCGACACGTCAGGCCGATGAGTGAAGCTTTGTGGTACGGCGAGGAGGCGGGCGAGGCGGCCTTCGATGCGGTCCCTTCATAGCGGCCTGCCTCCGGGGCTTGGCGTCGGGTTGATTGTACACATGCAGTGCTTCCGTGGAATGCTTTACTAGCATGACGCTCCTCTGAGGGATGTCGTACTGATGTGACTGGGCAGTGCCAGAATAATCTAGAAAGGACCGGTCTCTCATTGTTCCCAGGGAATCACTCCACAGTATGTGTGTGTGTGGTCCATCCAGTCCAGCATCCTG
>NW_015241314.1:0-606 GCF_001447785.1 Gekko japonicus | reverse complement strand
CAAAATAAGCTGGGGCTGGCCCTGCACACGCCCCCCCACACACACACACTGCCCCTCCCCCGGTGCACGCTTTACCGGCTCAAATCAAAGAGGCGAACCAGGTATACAAACTTCATCTGACTAGTAGAGGCTCACATAGTTGGTAAGCAATAAGGGCAGCCGACTCAGGACTGCAGACCCACCCCCTCAATGGAGGGGAAAGAAGACGAGGAGAGCAAAGCCCTGCCCCATCTGGAGCTCGGGCAGCTGGACTTTCTGGCGGCCACCTCTTTGCTTGGTGGGGGGAGTGATTTTGGGGCCCCATCCTGCCCAGCCCCCCCCCCAAATCACTAAGATCACCCTGCAGTATTGCCTCTGATCCGCCTGCAACATTCCCAATGTCCGTGAACCAGCTCAGGAGCGCCCTCTGCTGCCCGCCGGGAAGATAGCACAGGAGACATTTTCTTGCATGGCTTGATAACCAAAACCATCTGACTTTCGTCTCATATTTGCTTCACGTATTCATTTAGGATTCTGTTTCCGCCACCTCTCCAGGGACCTGCCGGGGGCGGCTTGCAAAATAAAAATATTCAACGACACAGTAGAAAAGAGCAAGAATCCAGGAGC
>NW_015241313.1:0-609 GCF_001447785.1 Gekko japonicus | reverse complement strand
CGATCCCCCGCGATCCCCCTGAATCGACCCCTGCCAGTGTGTACCTTATTAAGATCTGGTTCAGAGAATTTTTAACAGTTCAATCGACTTTGGATTGGTGATCACTGCAGAGAGCACTTTCTCTGTGGTGGCTCCCTTCATAGGTCTGTCAACCTCCAGGTTGGGCCTGGGTATTTGCCAGAATTACAACATCTCCTGACTACAGAGATCAGTTCCCCTGGAGAAAATGGAAGATTTGGAGGATGGCCTTTATGATGCTATACTCTTCCCCTCCCCAAATCCTAGCCTTTCCAGGCTCCACTCCCAGATCTCCTAGAATTTCCCTAACTGTTGGTGGCAACCCTACTCCTGTGAGTGAACTGGAAAGCAAAGGTGGCCCTGGAACAAGCCAAGCTGAGTGACCCCTGCGGTGGCACAAGGCAGTGCTGCAGGGGTCATCCAGCACAACATTGCTATCCTTGGGTTCCTTCTGAAATGATTCCTCCTGAAAAAAAATGCAGCAGTTTGGAAGAAGACAGCTGATGAACTGACTGACACCAATTACCATTGTCAATGAAAGGCCTGAGTCATGGTCCTAGACTTGCCAGGACTGGGTTGGAAAATACCAGG
>NW_015241312.1:0-606 GCF_001447785.1 Gekko japonicus | reverse complement strand
TCTGCATGCCAAGCAGATGATCGACCACTGAGCCATGGCCTCTTCTCTCTAACCACCACACCTGAGATTTTTCACCCTTTGCCCTAGCAGAAGGTGTTCCTCCTTAGTAATCTTAGTTTCCCTGTCAGGGCTGCTTGGAGATGGGGTTAGGGGGACAAAGTACCAGGGGCTGTGGCGACCCGAGGATCCCATGGGGGGTCTGCAAGTTACCTGGTTTGCTTTTATATGATGTTGGGGTCAGGTCCAGAGGGGGAATCTTTTCCTGAGGGCCCATTGTGGCTCTCGGCTTTCCCGTTCCTAGGGGCTCTCCCAGAGAGCTGGGAATCTGGCACTTGGAGACCCCGTGTGCAGGGCAGATCGGGAACAGCAAACGGGCACCCTGCTGTCACAAACATCTCTCTGCACGGCCGCTCACGCTGGCACGTTGTGTCCCGGCTTGTTGCCTGCCTCCAACGCCACGATAATTAACAGCGGAGAATCTCACTGCCCATGATTTCCCGCTGTCAAACGCTATAGCAGCCGCTCTCCTTCTCCATCTCCCCAGCTGAACTCCAATCCTCTCCTCCTTTATTACCTGTCTCTCTGTCCTCGCCTCATCCTTTCCTC
>NW_015241311.1:0-606 GCF_001447785.1 Gekko japonicus | reverse complement strand
GTGCTGTTTCAACAAAGTGGAAAGGATTCTCTTTTGTTTGACCACATTGCTAAGACCCCACACATTAGAAGAGATTATTTTGAAAGGAGTTATGCATTGTGTGGTCACTCAGTTGCCCCCAGGAAAGACAGCAAAATTCATGTTAGGTAGGTGGGCAGACAGGTAAGTTTATAGTATAGTCCAAAAATCTCAGAAGGGACTTGTAAGCAACAATATTAATAGATCCAATTAAGGTTTACATGCTCTGTCTGGATTTAATGAGATAAAAATCAGAAATTTTGAGAAAAAATATAAGAGCAAAAAGAAATAAATAGAAATGTTATAAAAAGATCTAGCCAAGTGTTGACCTGTACCTAAAAGGAAGAGGTTTGATGTAATTGAGGGAAGTATTGTATTTAATGTAGCATATGTGTCTTAATATGAAATAACCTGTGTATTACTAGCAAATCTAAAGATACAAATCCCCTTAAGTGCAATAAGGAAAAATAGTAATATCACTCCAGTAAATCTGTTGTAGAAAAAGTCCAAATAGTATGAACAATTAAATGGACGTAGTAAGTGATGCAAAGAAAACTAAAAAGTGTTTGCCCCCCTAGCCGGAATAAT
>NW_015241310.1:0-606 GCF_001447785.1 Gekko japonicus | reverse complement strand
CGTACACTAATTTCTTTCCCAACATTGCACAGGCTAAGTCCCATTCCTTGAAAGCTACTGAGCAAGGACAACGGGCACACCTAAAGCAAATCACTATTCGCATGATTGCTTAGTGGCTTTGGCTCATTTTGTTTTCCCACAGTTCAGATTTTTGAGAGGAGACAAAGAACTCTTTAGGTTAACCTAAAGTTTGACATCTTTTCTTTAAACAGCACACAGCCACATTTCATCACAAATTCCATATAGGGGGCTGCTGTGCACGCCCTGCAATGCAAAAGCTAGTAATAGTTCTCAAGGAGGTGTTAATCTGTGTTTGGGGTATACCACTTCAGGCTCCAAATACGGGATGACATGGCTGAATATGCTTCCTTCAAGGGTGAAAATAACTTAAATTTCGTAGTGGTACCATCTCTTTTGCGGGGCTAAAAGCACAAGATGGGAGTTGCCACTTTGGCCACTTTCTTACTGGTACTCTCTACCAGCCCACACAGGTTTACTTTCACCCTTAGCCTCCACATAGAAGAATACTATTAATGTAGTAAACTGGCACAGGAGTTTTCCATGTATAGTGAACTCTTAATATGGAGCAGCATTCACCCATATAAG
>NW_015241309.1:0-607 GCF_001447785.1 Gekko japonicus | reverse complement strand
GCTGCTTTTCAGGCAAGCACTAACACTGAAGACTTATGCTATCATAGAGACTGTACTGCACAAAGGAAAGTAATCAGTCTTTCTGCCGTCCAGTCAGAGTTGTTTTGCTTCCCATCCTTGATTCCTGAAGAAGATGCAGCAGTTTTGATGAAGTTATTAGTGGGTTTAAAAAAAAATCATTTCATTTACACAGTCTGAAAAATGATGTTTGTAATTTTCTCCCTTTGCACCTCCATAGAGGGATCTGAGGCTGAGCAGCACCTGTCTGTATTTGATCAGGATGGCATCAAAATATTCTTCACAGGAAAACGGTCCTCTTCAGGTAATTTTTAAATCTTATTTTGAAGGCCAGTTAGCTGTGAATCCCTAATCTTGTGTGGCAATCTGAATGAGGTGCCAAATAACTCAATTTGTGGTTAGCCTTCTGTCTGGAGCAATATATCCAGACTTTTTGACAGATTTAAGGAATGTTTACTCAAACCAAAAATGAGTAGTAGCAGGAAACAAATGGCTCGATTCTATCAATTTTTCCATTTCTGCAAGAGGGAGGAGGTATGATTTTGCCTGATTCCCCCCACCAAGGATGATAGGGAAATGGCTGAGAAGC
>NW_015241308.1:0-606 GCF_001447785.1 Gekko japonicus | reverse complement strand
ATTTTCCAGCCCACACCTGGCAACCCTACTGAGAGCTTTTCCAGGATGTTTCTAAATCAGTAATTGATAAAATCACTATAGCGTTATAACATTACAATGATTTGTATACCAAGTCCTTTGAGTTCCTGGCTATAATTTGTTTAAAAGTCTCTAACCCTTGTAATTGTGAGGATTTGCTTTTCTCCTTATATTGCTATGATGAAAGGGGCTAGAGGCTTATTTTTTTTAATAAAAGCTGGAAATTCAGAAGATGTAACAGTAACATGCTATAACACTACAATGACGTTTCAATTGCAGTTTTTTTAAAAGCCTCCCCAGTGGCGTAAGGGGGGAAATGGCCAGAAGTCTGGGGAAGGGAAAATGAAGAGAAACCTGTAATGGGGAAGCCCCATTGCCACTATGCTGAATCAGCAGCCACAGCAACTATGAGAAAACCAGGTATTGTCACCATGGAGAAGCCGCCATGAACACCACAGGCCCTCTGATGGCAGTGGTTGGGAGAACTATATTTCCCTTTTCCTCACTGGCCTACCACCTCCCACACCCTTCCTGCCACATGTCCTTCCCACCACTGCTCAGTTGGGCAGGGGGAGGGGAATGGGAGGG
>NW_015241307.1:0-606 GCF_001447785.1 Gekko japonicus | reverse complement strand
GTAGCCCTGTAATAGCATCAATGGTGCCATCCAGCACTAGCGCCCCAGAGTGTACAAGACACAGCTCACCCCCTTACAGCAGTATGCAGACCCCACTGCTTCTTGCCCAACCATCTATCATTGTCGTTTAAGAGCTCCTGTGAGATGCAGCTACACTAAACTAAAGGCATTTGTTGAATAAGAGTGGATTCCTGAAAGTCCCTTCTGTAGCCCATAAAGGGTCATAAGGGTGGTGACCTTATTGCCAAGAAACACATAGTTGCCATGAGGTTTCAAAAGTAATTGTAGGGCACAGCAGCAAAGCTCTGCCCTATTTGCTTGTCATGGGATTCTGCTAGTTGCAAGAGCACTAAACTCTGCTTGAATCACACAAACCAAAGCAGCAGCATATGCTTGGACAGCAAACCTGGCCATTGAAAAACATTCTGTAAGGTTCTGAATATCCCACAGTGCTTTCTCATGCCTAAATTCATTTAATACATGTGCCCACCCAATTGGAGGGTGGGGGGTGGACACAGTGACTAGGCTGCCATTACATAACCAGAAAATCAGATATAGCTGTATTAAATCCAATTATCCGGATTGAAGAACCTCCGTAAGAAACAA
>NW_015241306.1:0-613 GCF_001447785.1 Gekko japonicus | reverse complement strand
ATATAAACTTTATAAAGGACACACACAAAAGGTTTTTTTACCTAAAATAAAAACATGGTTAAAACATCAGCACTCTTGCAATATTTTGTTTATTTAACAATGTCTGAGAACTGACACCTCTTGCTCTGAATTATTGCATCAAAATGTCTGTGCTGTTGCAATCTTGAGTATGCTTGTTCAGGTGGGTATCTGTAAGCTGCAAACCTACGATGACGCAGGAGCAGCAGAACTGGAAGAAGCAGAAGACAGCCAGTTCCACTGCGGGCCTGATAGAAGTCCTCCAGGGGCCTGATCCGGCCCCTGGGCCGCATGTTTGACACCCCTGTCCTAGAGCATCCCTGACAAGTGTTTGTCCAGCTGCTGCTTGAAGACTACTGGGAGGGGAAGGCTCACTACCTCCCTCGGCAGCTGATGCCACTACTGAATGACTCGTATTGTTAAAAAAAATTCCCCCTAATAACCAGCCAGTACCTTTCTGCCTGTAATTTGAACCCATTATTGTGAGTCCTATGCTCTGTGGCCAACAGGAATAGCTCCCTGCCCTCCTGTAAGTGACAGCCCTTCAGGTATTTCAAGAGAGCAATCATGTCCAGTTTGGTGTAGTGGTTAGGAG
>NW_015241305.1:0-606 GCF_001447785.1 Gekko japonicus | reverse complement strand
AACCACTGCACCAAACTGGCTCTCTGGTAAAGTGATCTGCAGGCCAGAAGCAGACCATAAAGCATTTAAAAGATAAAACACATTTGTTAAAAGACTAGGCGAAAAAAGAGAGAATGTTTTAGGGTGGAAGCTAGAAGGAAGAAAGGAAGGTGCCAGGCGAGTCTCACGGGGGAGGGCATTGCAAAGGCAAGAGGCCACGTGTGGAGTCAGGGCAGGCTCTGTGTTCCGATCTTCTTGTAACATCCCAGTAGTGCTTCTGGGGTGAGGGGGTCCTAAGTGAACCAAAATGACATCACCTGCATACTTATAGGCAGCCGCCGCACACATGGATGGACAAAGCTTACTGGTTTTCTAGAGATAACGTAATGTGTCGAAATAAATGCACACAGAAGGGAAGTATGCTGGCCCCACCCCACCCTGCTGATGGGTGACTGCCACCTTGTGAGCACAAAGTCTACATCTGTGGGAAGTGTATGCGCAGACACTTCATCCGCCCACTTAATTGAGGATTTTTTTTATGTGTTCCCTGTCATGGGGGTGGAATCTAAGCACATAGACTCCATGCTTGCAAGCCAGCAATTGTGCATGGGAAGGGCAGCCTCTCTC
>NW_015241304.1:0-606 GCF_001447785.1 Gekko japonicus | reverse complement strand
TCTCCTCCTCCTCCAGCATAATCTTCACACAAAAATTTATGAAAATGAACACTTGTTAACTCTTTCAATGCCTTTGGGTTCCCTAAAAGATTCCCCGAAGAGATTAGTTCTGTACAGTCTTGTGGGTCCAAAGGTAAAACCCCCAAAGCCTAGAACACAACCCAAGTAATAACTTTCATTAGGACCAGCCCAATAACACATAACTGTGTGCAAGCTTTCAAGTTCACCAGACCTTCATCAGGCAAGATGTTACAAAATAAAGAAGAGGGGGAAAGCAGGGATTTTTCAGGTTATGATTTTAAGACCTTCTCATGCCAGCATACAATGAATCTTCTGGCAGGCAAAGAAGAATCAGGTCCCCCCCCCCCAAATTTCTGTAATCCAGGGGTAAAATACAAGGGCTATAACTTAGTGAAAACTAAACATTTTTAAGAACATATTTTTTAAAAATATATAATTAATTAATATCCCACCATTCTTCCCAATGGGGTCTGTGTCAGGCAGTCTCTAGTTCCCCCTTCCAGGCATCCCAGAAAATCCCTGCCTACAGTAGGAATAATAATAAATACAGCAAGACCAAGAACCATTTGTCATTAGGAGTGTATG
>NW_015241303.1:0-606 GCF_001447785.1 Gekko japonicus | reverse complement strand
CTTTTAAAATTGCTATAACCTGTCTTTATTAGGGTTAGTCTTTATTGAGGCATACACTATAATTTGTGTCAGCTGTATATTTGTCGATGGACGTTTCCAGTTGCATCGAGGGAGTGGGATACTGAGCCAGTCCCCTATTAGAACAGTCCTCTAATACTTTGGGTTTGCTTCCTACAGGTCATTAATGAGCTGAATGGGAAAAACATCGAAGATGTCATTGCCCAAGGTGAGTTATATCAGCAGGATGTTCTGACTATAGTGACTTCAGCATTGAAGGTGGACGAGCTGAAAAGGAACCCAGTTTGTGTGCGTTCTCTCCAGCCTTTTGCATCTGTCCAGCATGGAATCCTTAGCTTCAGAACCAATCTGTGGCAAAACGATGTTCTGAAGATGTGAGATGGCCGTAGTCCAACGAATAGTTTTCCTTGTTCAGCCACCAAATCACCAGCATGCCCTGCATCTTGTCTTGTGATAACATAGTAAGGTAGACGGTTAGAGGTGCAGTTGCATGACTGCTCTACTTACAGGCTTAACTTTCAACATGCTGAAGTTTTTTGTTTCCTGTGGTAAGCAGCCCAGTTTCATGATTTATTAATAGCTGGAGAA
>NW_015241302.1:0-606 GCF_001447785.1 Gekko japonicus | reverse complement strand
TTTCTACAAAATGACCCCTGGTAACAGCACAAATAGACCATGTTCTTTTGCATCACCACCAACATCATGCTTTTTGAGGCAGTCTGGTTTCCTGTAATGCTGATCATCAAGTACAGATGAGTTGTTGCATGCACATGTGGGAACCACATGAGCTCCTTTTCAGAAAGGGCGACCATGCAAATAACAGTATGTATTTTCCTATTCATCCTGATTGCTTGCTTCTGGATCTATATGAAATTTAGTGCCAGGGGCACAAAACCAGGAAAAATGATCCTAAAATGATTCTAAATGAAAGCACCCTCAGGTTTCCAGCTCACCAGTTAAGATCTTCTTTCTGAGCCCTATTCTGTACGCCTGTGTGTGCAGGGATGTGGCTGGCAGGAAGCAGGAACAGGGGAGGTTTCAGTGATGGGCTTACCCTTTAGAATACCCTCTCTCTTGAGGCACACTGGGTACCTCCCCTTATTGTTAGGTGCCAGGCCAAAGCATTTATTTTCACCAAGGCTTTTAACGGAGAAGTCTATTTTTAAAGCTGTTTGTAAGAAGGAGCTGACACACATTCACTTATATACATTAACCCAGGGACCAGTACCCGGGTCAATGTGT
>NW_015241301.1:0-606 GCF_001447785.1 Gekko japonicus | reverse complement strand
TTTCACTAATACACGTTTTTCTCCTTAACCGCTCCAGCTGCCTGCTAAAAGTCAGGGCAAAAGTGGTCCCATAACACGAAGAAAAAAACCAAACAAGCAAGAGCATAAAACGTGAACCATCAACTGACTCTAATGTAATGTGTCATAAGAAGTAAGTAGATTTTGGCTTTGAAAAGAGGCTGATAGGCGGCACAGAATGCTATTTTACACATGACAGAGGTGATAAATCTATAGTTGCCTTCAGGCTTTAGATCCAGATAAAAATATATTACTTGATACAGATATTTTGTTTTGTTTTTTAAAAAATACTGTTAGGTCTTAGGTGTCAGATTGGAAGCATTTGTGTCTTTGTTGGTAGTGTTCCAGCTTTATTATGCATTTGGATGATTTTATTAATCAGTTTTCAATCTGTAGCATCTAATGCGGATATATTGCTTCAGTAGCATTACTTGTGACTCTTCAATTAGAACAAAGCATCTCATTCTTGGGTAGGGCTGTCAGGTCCCCCGGGGGGTGGGGGTTCGCCCGCTCAAGGCCCCCCTGACCTGCAGGCCCGGATACGGCCAGCTGGGGGAACCCTGCCCCCAAAGTGCCCTGATTGGGTTG
>NW_015241300.1:0-607 GCF_001447785.1 Gekko japonicus | reverse complement strand
CATCACTTGCCCCAGAGCCCCTATCTAAGCAGACTTCCTTTCCTGAGATCCATTTGGCTATTTGAAATCTATCAGCATATCATGCCCTTTTAATAGTATTTCCTCTAAGCTAAATCTGTCCTGTTATTGCAGCTAATTCCTCACCCGATTTGTCCCTTTACTTTCCCTGTCTATTCAGCTCTGAAAATTTCATCTTGGGTTCCTCTTTGGGTCTCTGCTATCATGCCAAATAAGTGCTCCCCTTAAACCAAATCGTAGTTTTTGTTCTCCAAGTTGCCCACCCAAGAGGCACGCCACTCCCTTGCTAACATTTTCTCACCTCTAGCCCGAATTTGTAGAAACCATAATTGATAAAGTATTTGATACAGCTGAGCAGCCCATCATCCAGGTTCTTCCGGGTGATGCCATCGAACATGCTCCCCGTGGCAGGCGGGATCAGCTGGTTCTTGGTGCGGTAGAAAAGCTGGTGGCGGTGCACCGTTGCTTCAAGTGCCATGAGGACCAGGATGGTGAGGTGAGCCTACAAAATGCAGAGGGAAAGGCCCAATGCTTTCTAATCCATGGCAACCATGTTCCCTCCACCTTCATCTATAGCAGGGGTGTCAAA
>NW_015241299.1:0-606 GCF_001447785.1 Gekko japonicus | reverse complement strand
GCTAGACAAACAGAGTCTTGGCCAGAGGAGACAGGAAGGAGAAACGGGCCAGGCTGCCAACAACCAAAACCCGCCTTGCCCCTCCAACAGAGGCTTAAAGTGTGGAACCTGGCAGTCGAAGCAGAGAGATAAATAACGTGCCACGAGGGCTCTGTTAAAAGGGCAGGGCATCTGTTCCCCCCTCCAGGCAGTTGGCAACAGGAGACAGGAAGGACTCTTGGAGCTGACTTCTACAGAATGAGGGGGTAGAATTCTGAACTCTCCGACATCAGACTGCAGGAGGAGGGGAGCTGATATTTTTTTAAATGTCCCTCTGCGGGAAAGTTCCTTCTGTGTAATAAATTAGCACACTAGGGGGAGAACGAAGTTGGTCTGCTGGTTCGCTATATGCAGGGAGCGTAGTTTTAAAACACGCAGGGAGGAGCATTCAAAAATATTAACATTTGTGCAAGATCGGAACTGGTTGAAGGAGGTAGAGCTGCCAGGTCCCCCTGAGGTAAGTGTGAGGTGTGCGGGGGGTAGGGCTGCCTGCTCCAGATGGGGAAACACCTGGAATTTGGGGGGGTGGAGCTGAGGGAGGATCTCAGTGGGGTACAGTGCCATAAA
>NW_015241298.1:0-606 GCF_001447785.1 Gekko japonicus | reverse complement strand
ATGGTGGTACCCGGCCTGGCCAAGCTCTGTGCAAGGTGAAGCAAAGCAAACAGCAACACCTGGCTGAGCCCGGCCCAAGGAGAGGTGAGGCAGAGGGTGGTGTCCAGCCAAGCCAAGCTCTATGCAAGGTGAGGCAAGGCAGAAGGCAGCACCGGGCCCAGCTGAGCCAACAGAAGGTGAGGTGAGGCAGACAGTGGCGCTCAGCCCATCTGAGCCCTGTGCAAGGTGAGGCAAGGCAGATGGTGGCACTGCATCCATCTGAGCCCTGCACAAGATGAAGCAGACAGTGGCCACCGGCAGAACTCTGCATAAGATGAGGCAGAGGGTGGTGCCTGGCCCAGTCAAGCCCCATGTGAGCGGGACAGAGGACGGTGCCTAGCCCAGCCCCATGCAGTGTGAGGAAAGGCAGAGGGCAGGGCCTGGCACAGCTCCACACAAAGTGAGGCAAGATAGAGGGCAGCAGCCGGACCAGACCTGCACAAGGTAAGGCAAGGCTGGTCCAGTCCAAGTAGGGCAAGGCCAGACAGAGGATGGCACGCAGCCTAGTTTCACACAAAGCGAGGCAAGGCAATGAGCAGTGCCAAGAAGAAGAAGAAGAAGAAGAAG
>NW_015241297.1:0-606 GCF_001447785.1 Gekko japonicus | reverse complement strand
TAGTGGTATCTGAAAATTTAACTCAATACTTTTCTATCATAGTCATGTTAACTGGATAAAAGTTTGCCATTGTGGAAAACTATGCAACTACGATGTCGACAACAAGGCTTGCCAAAGCAGCTTTGCATTTGTTTTAAATGTCCCATTCTGGGAGCAAAGGTGAAAGACATATGAAGAAATGTGCATGTGCTGTTTAAAGGAGACAGCAGAGAAGCCCAGCTGACAGCTGATCCAGACTTCAGCTTGCTGAAATGTAAGTCCTCTGTAAGGGAAGAACCTGCTGTGACTGTTCTTAAAATCTTGTGCGTCTTCATTCTTAGGCTTCAGCAGCATAGCAGGCAGTCAGCACCTCACAAACTAGCAGGTGCTCCAAAGTGCTTCTCAAAGTCAGCATAATAGCTACACGTGTCCCGCATACTCAGCACCACCTCATGTGAGTGGCTGTGGGGGGTGTTGCTGAGCAGAAGTTTTGTGCTCTTGACTTAACCACCTCCATTAAAAGATCATCGTCCAAGCTCTTTTAAACTGATCTCATTCCCTCCCAGACTGTCCATCCTACTTCTACCCTCTTCTTTTTCTCTTGCAAGCGAAATGCCTCTTTCCCCC
>NW_015241296.1:0-606 GCF_001447785.1 Gekko japonicus | reverse complement strand
TAACCACTACACCACACTGGCTCTGTGGTAAATTCCTAGAGCACAGTGACATCACTTCCTGTTTTTGGACTGGAAGTGGCATCAGAATGCTCAAGGAATTTCCACATCTCTGTGGTTTTCACCATAGGTATTTGAAAATCCCAAGAGTGTTGCTATGTCAGTTCCTTTTCCGAAACAGGAAGTGATATCCCAGTAGTTTTCCCCTCCCCATGCTCCTAGCAATTGCAACTTTAGCATGGGATCAGGATGTGTGGAATTGGGTGGTGCACAAGAAATCTTTCTGTTGCATCTTGGGACAAAAATTAAAATGTAGGGTGTGTAGTTAGGAGGAGGGGTCTCTGTCCATACCTACTGGCTTGGGTACTGCCAATGAGATACAGTTTTGAGGTTCAGGGTGGGATTTGTTGCAGAATGTGGGAATGAGTTTAGAGTTAGAGATGTATGTCCTATGGGCCACTTCTTCTTCTTGTTTTTTAAGAAAAAACTTGTATACTATTGTGCAAAGAAAAATCATGGTATCCAAAAAGTTATTTCTTATAGGGCAAGGCATAGTTCTGGCACAAGAATGTTGGTGCAACTTCTTAAATTTAACAGTACAGTTAAAGA
>NW_015241295.1:0-606 GCF_001447785.1 Gekko japonicus | reverse complement strand
AAAATATACCTTAGGGCCATAACTCAGAGACCTCTCGTCGCCCCCGAAACATAAAAGTTGCATCCCATTTTAAACTTTAGATTGCTAGGACTGGAAAAGGTAAAAAGTGTTGTCCCAGTAAATTGATGAATGGTTCCAACGTAGGTTACTAATATAAACATTAAAAGTGCTTGCCTGCCAGAGTTAACAGTTTAGTTCCAAAATGCCAGAAGAAGCAGAACTCAGTCTTGGAACAGACAGGGAAGCACTCCTCTGAAGAGCAGTCAAACAGTGGTTCCTCAGCCACACTCCTCTAATTAAAAAAACGTACTGTATTCAAAGTCAGGCAACAAAAGATAAATAAATTCTGAAGCTAATAGATGAACTGGAAAGGGGGAGAAAGGTATCTATAAAAGGATTTCTGAACCAGCCATCTTCAGATTTTGCTATTGGGGATAGAGGTTTGCTTGTACCTTCCTGCAGTCAAGAGATAAGCAACAAGCTAGCACGAAGAACTTACTTTTTCATTAGGATCATATACAGTGGAGTGCAAGCCACAAGATGTGATAAGGCACCATCTCCATCTTGAAACCCGTGTAACACACTGTTTAAAAAGAGAGAGAGAGA
>NW_015241294.1:0-606 GCF_001447785.1 Gekko japonicus | reverse complement strand
AAGCGAGCTCGCAATTCAGGCGGGAGTCCCAGATGGTCGGTTAACAAGGGCCGTTAAAGGGGCTTAACGGAGTTAATGTTTTACGATTACCTGCAGCCGGGTCACTCTGATATTTTTAATGTCATCTGCAGCAGTGCTCTGCAGAAGACTCTGTGGCGTGCTCGGGTCTATTCATATTCGGGGGCGGAGGCACACAGAAAAGAACAGGTTCTTATTCAGTCAGTACAGGGAGCTGCAAAGGAGGGTTACACCCAACTGGTTTGGAACTAATGGGCAGGTGTTTCTGTTGGCTCAGCCTGCAAGACCGGAGCAAGGTTGGTAATGACTGGATATTTCAGAGGCTGCGAATTCATAGGTCACCACAAGTCCCACACTCATGTCTGTGTTCGCACATTTGAGGTTATTGGGTGGTTTTTTTTAAAGGCAGGCCGTACCTTCTGCAAGCAAATCAGTTGCTCACACGCACCGCAAAAAGAAATATTTCTTCACATAAAGAGTGATTCAGATGTGGAATTCACTGTCAGAGGATGTGGTGAGGGGCCACAGGAACAAACCAGTTTAAAAGGGGATCGGATCAATTCATGGAGAAGTCTGTCAATGGCTACT
>NW_015241293.1:0-606 GCF_001447785.1 Gekko japonicus | reverse complement strand
CTCAGCTTAGAGGGAATACTGCCTGTAAGTATGCCGGGGGGTGTGTGAAATGGAGTTTCCATCACTGCACCCTCACCAAAGCAACTTTCCCCCCCACAGCCGGGAGGCTTCATAATGGACATTTTATATCAGTAGACGACTCTGTTCGGTTGTCTATCGATGCCGAAGCAAAGCGACAAACACGCACCATGTTTTGAAGAAGGAATAAACTCCGGCATACGTTGTATGCAAACCACGGAGCGCGTCAAACCTTGCAATAAAACCAGTGATAAACCCAGTCCTGGAAGAAGGAAACTATCCCCCCAACACCTTACGGAAACATTTACAAGGCTATATCCTATAACCTGTTTCCTATAAATCAGAAGGTGCCGGGGGGGACTTCCCATCAGAATGACGATTTCAATATCTGTCTATATCCCTTCTCAGACCTTTGGCTTTGCGTACCGATGTTTCCGGGGACAGTAAAGACCTCAAGCCTCCGCGACAGACAATGACTCCCTGCAAAGATTCTAATCGAACTGTTCCTGTTCTGGCATTTATGGTCCACAAAAGCTTCCAGAGGGTCATCGAGAGCAGCCCCAAATGCAATGGGTTGTTGTTTTCAGG
>NW_015241292.1:0-606 GCF_001447785.1 Gekko japonicus | reverse complement strand
TAAAGGTTATTGGAATTGGAATTGGACTACAGCTTGAGTCTTATTTGATGGCATTTTGAAACATTTATTTTGCTTAGTCAGCTGTACCCATGTAATATGGAAGGCACTGAAGGATACAACACAAGTACACTGTTTTACTATTGCCAGTTGCAGTTACCCTTTACATGAAACCAGAATTGTTCCCTTTCATTTTATATTTCTGATCTTACTTGGTTTATTAAATATGTACAGGGCTTTCCATACACAAAAAAGAGAGTATCCATTTAAATAATCCAGACTATTTCCATCCCCAAACACATCATGCACTGATCCCAGTGCATATATTATCTGAGATATATTTGAACAGGTACCACCATCACACTATACTTCCAATTATAATATAAGCAAAGCCCTGCAGCTAGTATTACAAACTGCACAGTAACCTGCAGATGGGTTTTAAAAATCCACTCACTAAAATACGCAGTTAATTTCACAAATGTTTTATAATTTTGAGGCTTTAGAAAGCATCTGCTGAGATACACCTTGCCAAAGACTGCAAACCAGTCACAACGGATGTGTGAAAAGCATACATTGCACTCAAAAGTGGCAACATGCATTTTACACAAT
>NW_015241291.1:0-606 GCF_001447785.1 Gekko japonicus | reverse complement strand
GCAGGGTACAAATCCAACTCTTCTTCTTCGCTTATCCAGTACTCAGACCTCTGTTCCTTCCCCCTTGGATCACATGCCCAGTCACACCCACACAACACAAAGGATGGGGAAACAAAGTTCTCTCTTCCGCACCCATCGCCTTAAAGCACATCAATCACATCACATATGGAAGGGAGCAACTCCCACATGTCTCCTGCGTTTAACCATAATTACCACATCTTTCCACAGTACACTCTCTTCTTCTAACCTCACCCGAAGCCACCCCCTCTGCCGACATTAAAAAAGGGACTCTAATTCATATGAAGCCAAAACTCTTCACGCAACTGTCATCGTTTGCTTGAAAAACCACAACTTTTCAGGGACAGGCCACAACTTTAAGAAATGACTCGGGCCTATGTGCAAATGGCAATTTAAAATTACCTCACCGCGGGCTGCTGAGTCACTGTCAGCAGCCTCACCAACTCCCTGAACTTGGATTCAGGGGCCCAGTTTGTATATTGCCAGTGAAGCATTGCTGCCACTTCCTAGTGGCTGTGCCAATACCCTCCGGGTAACAAAACCATGTGGGAAAGTCATGCCCCATATAACTCCATCACTCAGATGTTA
>NW_015241290.1:0-606 GCF_001447785.1 Gekko japonicus | reverse complement strand
TTATTGTTAAAGTTGTTTTATATAATTTATTGGGGTGGGAATTAAATACTGTGCATGAGCTTCTGCCTCCAAAACCATATGTTATGCATCCCGGGAGGGGTATGGGACCGCGGCAGACTGCCCCGTGTATGTGGTATAATAACTCAATTTTGGTTCACAGACCCTCTCAAGAGACCTACTTTGTAGTATTAGGTCCATGGATATGAGCTAAAATATGAAATTACGTAGTGTTGCTTGCTTTACAAATGAATTTTGAAAGCCATTCTAAGCAATATTGAGTAGAAGGAAGCCTGGATACAAAGTCATAATTTCAACAGATGTGTCAGCAGTATGGAAAATCCTACACAATATGCCAAGGATATTGCTCCAGCAGCATGATGGAAAGGTCTTTATGCAATGTAGCTTCTGATTCACTTTTCCTTACCTGAAATTCCTCTGTCTTTTGCACCAGTTGAAATAATTGGTGAACACTGAAATTACATGCACAGACTATTAAGGAACAAATGAGCCCATGAAACAGTTGAGGAGTTTCTTTCTAATTTTTTAAATTCATGTTAACTTCCTTTTTTTTTTTTTTTTGAAGTCTGGAAGCTCAAAGTAACAAAT
>NW_015241289.1:0-606 GCF_001447785.1 Gekko japonicus | reverse complement strand
CTGGATGTGTAGTAAGTGGGGGGATTTCAGAATTTGCCAGCTGGTCGCATCTTTGCATAATGCAGTCCCTCTTTGCAGTCATAAGTCTGGGACCAGCGGAACTAAAATGGCAGCTTCCCAGGAATTTTGTATTTTCCCCTTCTGAGTATGTAAAGAATAAACATAACTGCTGGTAAATCCAGATTTACAATACCTATGGGTAAACAGACTGTTCTGAGAAAAGTCATTCTGGTTTATATGAGCAAAACCATTAAGCAGCCCACAGCTGTATCGCGTCGTTTATTAACTCTGGAAAAAACTGTCTCGTAATTCCTAGTCAGGGAATCTACATATTTGCCAACACTATTTTAAAATGATAAACTTTTAAATTCTGACCCGGAGGAAATATTTTAGATGTTGCTTTTGTCTGAACTAGTTTACTTCAGTTTCTTTACCCAGGTGTGGAATGTTTCTAACGCTGGAGTCAGTAAAATGTGAAAAAGTAAACTAAGTGGCTAGAGAGACGACAGATCTGTTCCTCAGGAACAACCTGTATTTGGGGGTTTACTTATTTAAATTCTTATAGCTCATGGCCTGCGACAGGAAACAAGACACAGCATGTTATCA
>NW_015241288.1:0-606 GCF_001447785.1 Gekko japonicus | reverse complement strand
GTCTTCTTCAAAGGTTATTACCTCTGACAGCCATTTTGTCAAGAAGGCATTTAAGTCCATCTGGCCTTCTGCATGCTCGTCAAAGCCTCGTAGTTTCAAAAAATTTTCTCGCATCCTATGCTTGAGAATTAGGATGCGCTCCTTCACCCAGGTCTCTGACTCATGAAGAAATCTGGTATCTTCTTGGTTTGCAATCGATGTGTCTATGGCTGTTTCGGCTGATTGAGTGACTTGTTGTAGGGTAAACTGCACTTCATCCATTCGTTCCGAAATGGGCTGCAAGATAGCGTTAATATTATCCAGCATTTCTTTCTTGAAGTCTTGCAGACATTGAGTAAAGTCTTGTTTGGTAAAACATGCTGCCGCCTGATCGCTTGCTTCTTTCGCGGCCGCCATTTTGTCCGACTTTGGGGCCGAGTTCGCCGATCATGTGCCTGATATTTCTTGTTGAAATAGACGTTTTAGTTGCGAATTCAGCTGATTTTTGGAGCTTTGGTGAGATTTATAGGTTTTTCCCATACCTTATATTCTTGAGAACTGTCGTTTGGAGTAGCGTTTTGCGCGGGAATCAGGAAAGGGGTTCTGGAGTTCTCCTAACTCACGTCC
>NW_015241287.1:0-607 GCF_001447785.1 Gekko japonicus | reverse complement strand
CCTCTTCTTCCTCCTCCTCCTCCTCCATGCCTGCCATCTAATCTCCCTTTCTCTCCCCCAGGCATAAATGCCCAGGCCCGGAAACTCCAGCGGAACCGCGCCAAAGGCACCATGACCCTCCTGACGGGATGCAAAAGCCACTCCACACCGCCGCCTCTCCGGCGCACCGTCAGCGAGACCAGCCTCAACCAGGCCAGCACTCGGGACGAAGGCGAGGAGGAGCAGCTCCAGAGGCATTACTCCACGTTGCCGGAGACCCTGCGATGCGTGGAGAGCGCGAGGAACGGGGAGCCGCCTCGCGCGGAGGAGCAGAGTAGCACTAGCCTGCGCCACTCGCTTTACCAGTCTCCGCATCTCCTGCTCCTCCAGGGCTACAGCCAGCAGCACGTAAGTGCGGGGACCGTCGTTCCCCTTGGCCTCTCCCACTGTAGGAGATTTCCCCTTGCTGCCATAAGGTCTTACCACTACGGTCTCCAACGTGGCGCCCATGAGTCCCATGTTGCCTGTTGATGTGCCTCCTGGCGCCTGCTTATAGCTTGGATCAGCTATGTAAGAGCACGCTGTACATTTATGAAATGAGGGGGCAGGGAGGCCAAAGGCAGATATA
>NW_015241286.1:0-606 GCF_001447785.1 Gekko japonicus | reverse complement strand
TCCCCCCCCCGAAACATTATGCTTGCAATACCACAGTTTAGAATACATAATTGGCTTGGCTTTCTTAGGGCACCCAGATGGATTACTAGCCTACTGTGCCAAGGAGACTGGTGGCAGTAATTAGATGTATGCAAACAGTGTACCGGGGTCAGCTGAGAGGCTTCCTGCTGCTTATCCCGTGCAACCTTCCATGAGTCAAAAGGGGAGATGAGTAATATTTCCATGCTTCTGTGCAGTTGGTTTCCAGATGAATTGTTTTCTAGTTGCTCTTGCACATTCGTACATTGCCCTAGCTCTCCTCATGTAACTATATTCTTCTGCATTGCAAACAAAAGCAAGAGCAGTCTAAACCATGTAATGTAAAGACTATAATTAAGAGAGGAAAGTGCTTATTTAGCATTTGGATACCCACTGGCAATTCAGATTAGCTGAAGTAGCAGATCACTTGGCAGTTCCTTAGTGAGGGGAAGTCTTAGAATAAGCTAAACAGCTGTTTTGCCACGTCGGGCCAACACTGGCCATGTGATTAGAATGTTATGCCGAAGCTCATTTCCCGAGTAGATGTTTTGCTGCCTGTGTAGAAGAA
Organism: Gekko japonicus; assembly: GCF_001447785.1. Taxonomy (NCBI): domain Eukaryota; kingdom Metazoa; phylum Chordata; class Lepidosauria; order Squamata; family Gekkonidae; genus Gekko; species Gekko japonicus. The sequence continues at coordinate 20 of NW_015241286.1, read as the reverse complement.
GAAGAAGTAGAGATTGGATT
>NW_015241285.1:0-607 GCF_001447785.1 Gekko japonicus | reverse complement strand
AGGCACATGGTCAAGCTGCAGAGATTACAGTGGTGGGTCAGCCTGCAATACGTTGGCTCCGCTTACTGACTTACGTACCTGACAGGTAGTTTTTGGTTTGAACCCAAGTATTATACATTGATGCTATTTTTTTTAATTCCAGAAGCCACCGAAATGATTACCAGTTTTTAGCAACTAGTCCAACACAGTTTGCACTTGCCACATTCCAGCATTTTGTATCCACACCTAAAGCTAAAAATGCAATCATTTTGGAAATGTATCTTGTGGACACAAACTTAAAAACGAACAAATATTATTTCTGTCGTTTTGAGTTTGCAGTATCCCAGATGCTTTCGAGTGTTGAATTCATCTCAGTTATGCCATATTTTGCCTCTTAGGGCTCAAACTAGATTAACAGTCATTCCCGTTTGGGCATTATAAATTAGGGGGAGGAGCTAGGGATCTTGGCACCTCACTGAACTACAATTCCCAAGATTCTTTGGGGCTAGTTAAAATTTGTAATCTAGATATTCCATTGTTGTAGCTCATATTAATACCACTGTCCTTTGTTCTATCCCTCAATTTCCTATAGCTATAACTAAGATCCATTTCAGAAACTACTCTGTAA
>NW_015241284.1:0-607 GCF_001447785.1 Gekko japonicus | reverse complement strand
ATTATGTCCAGGATCATGCGTTATATGAATATCCACATGTATTGGACCCTTTTCGTGCTATTGTTTCCATGCTGCTGCTTCTGTTCATTGCCCTGCCCCAGCCCACCCATTACTGCTTTCTCTTTCCTAGAGATGCCAGAGTGAGTCAATCAGGGATCATATACTGAATGGGATGAGTTAAGTATGCTACATGGCCAGTCAGATTTAGATATCTAATGACTTCACTGAGGGCAAATGAGGGCAGTGGTTTCTTGATTAATCATGTGAGTGATCCCATCCAGTCACTGTCTTATCATCATAGTACTATCTAGCTAATCAGAACTGACTATGTAGTGAAGTTGATGGGAGCAAGTAAGGTGAATGAGTAGAGGAGCACTTCTTAAAGCCTGCTGGAAAAAAATGGTTGGGTTTTTCAGTGCTGCTGGCAGTGTTTGTGAAAAGAAAATGTGAATAATTGTTGCTCAGCCTTCCATTGGATGTAGGAAGGAATATATAATTATTTGAAATACCCATTAAGGAGAAACTCCAATATTCCACTATTTTAATTGCTCTTTGTCCCCAGGTTATTTCCAGTTTTCCCATGGTAGCCCATTTGTTCGAGTACATA
>NW_015241283.1:0-607 GCF_001447785.1 Gekko japonicus | reverse complement strand
ATTTGTTTTAAAATGATTTTATGGCACATAACCAGTATAACTTTTTTACATCTCAACTGAAATAAGAACATATTGGGAGTGTGTGTATTAATTTTTCCAAGTTAAAATGCCACATAACATACACCCCAGTGAGGGGACAAATTTGCTTTTTAGATCAACTTAAGAGAAAGGGATTTGGATCATGCTGCTGAGATTTTCTGACCTTATTTTTAAATAATGTGTATTTTTCCTGGAATTCTGCTTTGCTAGTCTGTTACAGTATCATACTGGACTATTAGCATTTACTGTTACTTCCTTCCTGTGGGATAGTACAATTTGAAAATTGAATTATAGTCTAAACCCGAAACTATGTTTTACTTCTACTTCTACATTCAACATAATTAAGTAGCTGCCTTGAGCCAGCTTCTGAAAGGGTCTGTATATATGTTCTGTAAATAAAATAGTTAATACATACGCACATTTTTCAGAAGAGGCAATGCATGAAGAAACTATTTTTATAACTCCTTATATACGATTTTTAAAAAAATCCAGAGCCACAAATAATATTGTTATCAAGGTCTCTTATTAGGGTCCCCACGGTGACCTAAATCTTATAGTCTAATGATTC
>NW_015241282.1:0-607 GCF_001447785.1 Gekko japonicus | reverse complement strand
AGCTGGAGCCTGTAACTATAGGGATCCCTGCAGATGAGAACTTGAATCACCTTATACAACACACAGCCTTCAACCAAGTACCATTTTGATAGGAGAACTTACAGGGACAAGGAAGGAAGGATAGACATTCCTAGCCAACTCCATAGCTCACTTGGGAGGACCACAAAAAAACAACAACCATGGCTGCTTTCCAAAAAGGAGCCACCCTTCTACAGGAGCAATGCTGTTGTGAAGGGAAGGACCTTTTTACAACAGATGGAAAGGGAAGTATGAGGACAAGGAAGGACAAAACTGCACATATACAGCAAACACCCCTTTAGGTGCCCCCAATCTCAGTGTTATAAATCACTGTGATGAGAAATGGGGGGTTGTCATACTATAGGGAATTGAGCTGGATAATTAAGGCAAAGCTGTCTTTTTGGGATTACTGTTAAGTAACAGTCCAGGCAGAAACAAAATGAACTCCACAGGGCAGTGCTTTAATCACACACAGTGAAAGAACCACTGTATCTTAGAGCCTTTGTAATCTCTAGTTTGCCCTATCAGTAAAACTTGTGATCTGCACTGACTGATAGGGATCTGTGGATGAAATTGCAGTCTTGTGAAA
>NW_015241281.1:0-607 GCF_001447785.1 Gekko japonicus | reverse complement strand
GGAAGACATGTGGAAAAGGACACAACAAACATGCTAAATCAGATCACATTCTATTTAGGCAATCAGAAAAATGTCTCATTCTCATTTTTCCAGAAAACTGACATCATTCATTGCATATCAGAGACCAATTCTAGGTCACTAATAAAAAATTGACTAAAGCACTGAATTAGCAGCATAATCTTTCTTTTAAAGTTACCTGTCTGTCGTATTTTTAAATCTAAATACTGTGAACTTTTATATGAGATGACTGGGTTTTTCTCTCTGAGATGTAATTAATTCAAATGGTATCACAGAATAAACTCAACGTTTCATCGTTAAGGCAAATCATCCTCCTTCTATTTTTCTGTATATTAAATCCCAAGGGAAAGCCACAAGTCTGGCATCTTCTTTCAAAGAAGATCTCAAGGCAGACCAGCAAAACAAGGCAGGGAATCTATTATTCACCGGGGGGCGGGGGGAGAAGAGCCGAAAGCTAACTTTCATCCATTCCCTGCTGACATTTATTTTCACAAGACAGTGGCAGTTTGTGTACACAAATGTGTTACTTAATTACAGGCGAAAGAAACTGCTTGAATTTAAAATCTACATGCAAATTAAAATTAAAATC
>NW_015241280.1:0-607 GCF_001447785.1 Gekko japonicus | reverse complement strand
CTTTGGCAATGACTTCAATGGTCCCCCTAGCTGCAACCAGACGTTGAGGGCAAATCCCCAGCTGCTCAGCCACAGGCTCAACTAAGGAAGCAAAATACCACAACCGATTTCTCATGGCATTCATTTCCAGCCTTTGCTTGCCAATATTTGAAAAATCAGGCATGGCTGATTTCGGGGTGCATCTCAACCGGAATTTCTCCCAGCAGCCCGTTAAGTGCAAAAGTATTGCGCCAAAAGGGCAGGACAGAGGTTCTTTGCAAGGGAAGGTCTGATGCTCCCTGACTGAACAGGGATTGTGAGATTTGGGCAACATGCCCCATTTCCATCCCTAGCTGCCATGCGAATGCATAAGGGACCAGAATATGGCCAAAGCATTTGGCCAGCCCCACTTTTCATTGCACTATTCCAGAAGTGCCACCCAGCATCCCTTCCCTGTCACACCAGTTCTGAGCTATGAATCCCGGATCATACCCAAGAAGGTCAGGTTGAGAACTGAAATCAACAGAACTTGCCATTCAATGCTAAGGTGAATCACAGCCTTCTAAACCCACTTTTCGACGAACCTGGAAGGTTGTAAGTAGTCTACACTATTAAATGCTTAAAATCT
>NW_015241279.1:0-607 GCF_001447785.1 Gekko japonicus | reverse complement strand
GCCAGGAGGCAACACCAGGGGAAAGCCTTCCAGGAAGTCTGACGTGCTGCCGGCACACACCTTTACATTTGTCCCTGTCGCTTCGGTGACTTTGGTAAGGTAGCTCTGTGGATTGAGCACGGAGAGTCTGCATTCGTTACGAAATTTCAGAATAACTTATCAATAGGAAAGAATGTGCAGTGTCACAAGCGGCCAATGGGCATAGGGTCATTTTCTCTCTGTGGGGAGTCTGCACGTGGAATTCGAATTGGCCTCAGATTCACAGTGCACCTGCACACAGTGTAAACAAACAACAACAAAAACACGCTCGCACAACAGTTGCACTTGATAGTAAACAAGCAGATGCAATGGGGAGCGGCACTGCACACAGTTTCCGAGATGGGTGTGTCTTCTTTGCAGTGATTTTGCCACCTGAGGAGCAGCCCGCATATGAAAACAGAGAAGGGGATTTAAATAGGTAAAGATTCTTTAATGACAGTTTGACAAGTCCCTGCTGTTAACCTTTACATAATAAACTCTAACTATGCATAATTGTTTAAAGGCGCAGAAGCCCGGTCTTCCATCACATCTGGCCATCACAGAGTAAGTCAGTGGCCTCAGAAGGAAC
>NW_015241278.1:0-607 GCF_001447785.1 Gekko japonicus | reverse complement strand
CCCCCGCCGCGGCTTGGCAGCCCTACTTTTATCCCCCACATATAAATTCTACCAAACACCCTCCTGGGTGTTGCATCTCTGCAGAAGACTCTTGCAGCAGATATTGTATGTCTATCTCAATATGGCTAAAGGCAAAAGAGATTTCAGTTTTGAGCTGCTCTTGCCAAGCATTACTGTAGCAGAGGAAGCTGCAGGGAATCAGTAAGAAACAAATCAGGATCAAGCCAGGAAGCTGTTTCATTTGTAATGCAAACTATGGTTAAAACTAACTATGTATGGTTAGTAATCAATTTCAGATCCTGGTTCCATCAACCCTAATTAACCAAAGCTAGTGTAGTGTAGTCTTTAGACTATCAATTTATGGTTAGTTTAATTAAGCCATGGATTTTCACTGTGTCTGAACAGATCCACTTTGTCACATTGCTATGAACAGGGCAGTGGAAAAGGACAATCCTAGAGATTAATTCAATCACTGATACTATTGGAACACAGTCTGATCCCAGTAGTGTGGATGAGGTTCAGCTGGTGAGCCTTGATGAAATGGAGAAGCTGCTTTGAAGTGTGTGGTCCTCCACATGTAGGCTGTGGTCACACACTAAATAATCCA
>NW_015241277.1:0-607 GCF_001447785.1 Gekko japonicus | reverse complement strand
TGCAAAATAAGCTGGGGCCGGTCCTGGCCTAGCCCTTACCTCACGTTCCGTTTCTGTTCTCTTTGCGCGCCTCCTTCGCTTGCGGTGTGTACAGGATCTATTACCGGCTCGTTGACAGATGTCAGCTGTCAGGATCTCTGCGCGTGCTCTTGCTTCCCGTGGGGGCAACTCCCGGCGCCTGAAACACGGCACGGCCTCTAGCGCCTGGGTTTTGCTTCTTGTGGAATAAGGGGATATGTGGGGAAGGCTGCAAGCTGAGGGAGGGAACACACACGGTTCAGGCACCATGGGCCCCCATTTCTTTATTTCACCCGCCTTCTTAATCCAGAGGAACACCAACGTCAAGTGACTCCTCTTCTTACTGTAGTGTTCAGCCACGCAAGCGTTTGCTTTACGCAGACGGGCCATGGGGCCGGGACGCGGAGCTGTGCCGAGGTTTCTTCTAAAACGACCCTTCGAAACGGAAAACAGACTTCGAAATGGGAAATGAACCCACCAGACGTTTGGTCCGGGAATGCTAACTGGATCAGAGATGATCGGAATCTGTGGAACTGACGAGGAACTGATTCACCCAACAGCTTTACAATCCCGAGTGGGTGCCGAATGG
>NW_015241276.1:0-607 GCF_001447785.1 Gekko japonicus | reverse complement strand
TCGCGATCTATCTGTTGGACATACCTGCTCTAATTAATGTACAATGTTGGCTCTCTTGTAAGGGCAGCAGCCTAAGAATGTTGCAGCAGCAGAGGTGACGCAGAAAGGCTGTATCTTATTGCTTCCCTGACCATTTCCATTATGCAGATATAACTTTTATCGAGCCACCACCCCTGGGGCAATTCAGAGATGTGGGTCCTCAAGGTTGTCTGCACACAAGCAACCAAACCTTGGCAAAGTATATGAAGGTTCATTAAATACTTTGAAACATAAGATTACTAGGCAACACAGTCTCTACGATCGTGCAGCAACAAAACCAGAAAGCTAACTTTTTAAATGTAATACTTCGATACCTGGTGTTAGATGGCACACCTTTTAAATATCAAAGTCCACACTTTTTTTTTTAAAAAAATATATTTTTAATTGGTTTTTAAATAGAAGAGTCATAAACTGTACATAAACTGATATTCACATTAAGCCTCAGGAGGAAATCACAGTGCTTTGCCTCACATTTACTTCATTTACCGCATTCACTGCCTGTGCTGCCTTTGGACGGGGGACCTTGGCACAGACCACCGTTCTTAAAGACACCAAGTTTCTTTTTAAG
>NW_015241275.1:0-607 GCF_001447785.1 Gekko japonicus | reverse complement strand
AACAAGAGCTAATAGTGTATAATTAATTCCTGAATGCAAAAGAACCAACCAGCCCCAAGTAAGAGACTATAAAACGATTAAGTAAGCTGGAAGGAGAAGGGACAATAGGTTTGAAAAGCATCAGCAGTGCTTTGACTGTCCACACAGGACTGATGTTGTATTCAAGGTTATTTAAAACATCACCACAAATTCTGAAAGAAGGCAGAAAGACAACACAGAAAGCATTAAATGGCAACAGATTACCAGTGTCATAATCTGAATTCTTTGTTAAATGAATGAATGAATCATGGCAATTCCACACTAAATGAATGTTCTGTAGAGGACCTAGCATAGCAATTCTCTATTCCAAACCTGTTATTACTCAGAGGATGTTTCCTGATGACTTATATTTTCCTTTAGCTGCTACCCATGTGTGGCTATTAGGGGTATGCAAAAAATAATAATCAGTATTTCTTGGGTTCAGGTATATTGAACCTGAAAAACATTGGTGTTTCCCAGTATTCCCAAATCCCAGTGTTGGTAGTTTGTTGGGACTCTGGAAATATTCAGGATTTCTGAACTTTTTCGGCTCCATGATACGTTTTGTTCTTCCCCTTCATGCCATCTC
>NW_015241274.1:0-607 GCF_001447785.1 Gekko japonicus | reverse complement strand
CTCCAGACTAGAGAGATCAGTTCTCCTGGCGAAAATGGTCAAGGTCTTTCCCCAAACCCCATGCTCCACCCCAAATCTCCCAGAATTCTCCAAACTAGTGCTGGCAACCGTACAGTGTGCAGACAACCTGGTGTTTGTGCCAAGTTTGAGGGGGAGGGGCAAGGCCAGCATGCTTGTGCTCACGTCCCTCTCAGTGTGTACCATCAATGCCCAGATGCAGAAGGCTACTGTGAAGTGAGATGTCCTGTAGAGCCTTAAAAAAATCACTTTGTGGGTGCTGGTTTAGCTCTGCCAAAGTTGATGCCATTTTGCACAATTAGATCTAAAGTAGACTCGACCATGTTCATAACCTTTCTTTCTTTCTTTTCATTTTCTAAGTCAGTTCAGAACTCCTCTGGGTTGGGGAACTGATGTTTTACATGCAAAGACGATGAGCTCTACAAATTCGTAGTCTGAGCCAGCTACTGACCAATTTCACCAGTGTCACTATTTTGGCAATGGCAAAGTCAACCCAAGACTCCTTTGGTGTATGTTTAAACCAGTCATCTGGTTGTTTCAGTCTGTCCCTGGGACTCGACACACCATCTCCTGGAAGGCTGCATTAAAA
>NW_015241273.1:0-607 GCF_001447785.1 Gekko japonicus | reverse complement strand
AAGAAGTCCCACTGAGTTCAATGGGATTTACTCACAAATAAAATAATTTTTTAAAAACCCTGGGGACCCCAGATTTAGTCTAATACACAACTAGGAAGTTTGAATCGGGAATCAATTTCAGCCTCATTTGGAAGACCAGCCCCACCTCTGACTCCCCCCTCGTTTCAATGTACCCCAGCTGGGTTTTCTTGTCTTTTTTACAAATCCTGCCCTTTCCCCCCCTGATAAGGAGGGCGTGTAGCCCATTTCAGGTACTCACCGGAGCAACTCCCCAGGAGGAAGGCGGCTGCCACCAGGAGCAAAGGACACCCCCGACTCAGACCCATCTTAACGTCTAGTTCCCAAACACCCCCTTCACTGTGCCATGGCTGCAGAATGGTAGGAAGCAGTGACGAAACAGCTGACCAAGATGAGGGACTCTGTTGCAGGATCCGGGAACTGAGACCAAAAGGATGCACCTCAGTGGGTCAGAGAGGAGAATCCGGCATCTGTGGGAACATATAAAATCATTCAGGGTGTGGAAGAGAGACCTCGATCAGCAACAGAATCAGCACAGGCAAAAGGAAGAAAGGGCTTTTTTGCTCCCAGAGCAACGAACATGTGGAAC
>NW_015241272.1:0-607 GCF_001447785.1 Gekko japonicus | reverse complement strand
CATCTATACCTTGTGGTTAATAGCCACTCCTGGACCTCTGCTTCATATATTCCCCCTCCCAAAAATAGAAGGCAAATAATATATGAAAATGGCAGATCTTTGCATCCTTCACCTACATTGATTTACGGCACCTCTCAAAAGGCGCCAGACAAAACCGAGGCCCTTTTTATTAAAGCATTGCTTGCTACAATAGAGAACTTCCCCATCATCTGTCTCTGAAAGTACAAATGGTTGCTATTATCAGCTTTGTAGAGGATCGCTCAAGGAAACAATCCGTTGCCAAGGAGGCACGGTTCGAGGGGATCGGCCAGAGCGCCAAAATATGCAGAGATATGAATGCGAGACTCACAATGCCCCCGCAAAGTATTGCGGAGAAGCGCCAATTTATTCAAACAGATTCTGATTTTCCTTCAGATCTCCGCTTTTAAAAAATAATAATAACACAGAGCTTTTTGATGGGAGAGTCAGGATTGGCCTTGGGTATCTATAGTATATCTTTTTGTGCTGCGCTTAACTGTTCTTCTAACCGTTCTCTCGTGTTCTCGTTATGCTCGAGTACTGGGCGTAGTGTTTCCCTTAGATGCTGTAGCTCACGGTTGATGTTTCT
>NW_015241271.1:0-607 GCF_001447785.1 Gekko japonicus | reverse complement strand
AAATGGGAACCTTAACGCCAGCTGACAAACAAGATCAGAAAGGGGGAATGGCTACTATGAACCTGACCAACAGTTTAAAGTGGTCATCAGGCTGCTGGGGTGCTCCCCCACTTCTCTTCACATCTTTTGACAAGCCACAGATGTCATCCATACTAGAATATCCAGCCTACCATTAAAGGAAAGAGAATGATAGCAGAGCTATGCAACACTCCTTCCATCTAGATCTGAAGCAAGCAGAAAGCAATGCACAGCGCAACGCACAGTACCAAGCTGATGCGACAATGCACACACTCGATGGAGGAGCTGCTACCCACTTCGGAACATGGGGGAGGAAAGCACAGCCCCTGCCGCAGATATAAATAGCCGCCAGAGAAAGGATTGCAGCGACTCCGTCTCTACATTCAGGAAAGCAGAGAGTTGCCGCATTAATTATCAAGTAATTTAGAAGCTGCTCAAATAAGAAGGGGAGCAAAACATACCAGGATAAAAATAACGAGGCTAACATATGAAGCAAGGCAAAGCTGCTGATTAAAACCTACCACCTGCCACCTAGAGTGGCACCTGGTATTGAGAGCAACCAGAATAGAAGCCTTGTGCTCAGCCTCAG
>NW_015241270.1:0-607 GCF_001447785.1 Gekko japonicus | reverse complement strand
TTAATTGTTCAAATGGTTTAATGTTTTTATGTGAGCTGGCTTTGGGGGACCCCTGATTGGGTGGGAAAGGTGGCATAAAAATGCCATACGTAAAATAAAAACAATTAAATAATACATATCATACATACTTAATGACCGGAGAGGTATATAGAAGGAATACTTACCCGTAACCCATCTTTTCCAGGAATTCCCTAAAACAAAAACAAATTTTTATGATGCTATGTAGCACATGGGATGAGAGTAGTAAAACATAGCCACAACAGCCACTGTCTTATGTTGGGACACAATATTTTAACACTGGACAGGGATCACTGTAATATTAGACTCTGATCTATGTTTTTTAAACTGGTACTCCTGAAAAGACTACCAAGTCTGAGTATCCAGATTCAGGAGCTCTCCCTGCAAATGTGGTTGATGGAAGAAACGCTTCAGCTGTAGTCAGACTGAAGGATATCTCCCTGGGGCCACTTGAGGAAGATCCTGTGCAGGTTCCCATGGTTGCATCGGCATGTGGGCAGAAGGGGGAGCTGCTTCGGGGTCCCAGGAACTCAGAAACGGGAATACTAACAAGAGATGCTTTTAAGTGTCTGACCCACAGCCTGAGCTA
>NW_015241269.1:0-607 GCF_001447785.1 Gekko japonicus | reverse complement strand
CAGGGCTGCCTATCAGGCCCAATGCTGCCGAGCTGGACAGACCCAGTGAATCGCGCTGAAGGCCTTTCTCATATTCCGGGTTTGTTCCTCTACACCAGGCGGGCAGAGGAGCGGAGGTCACCTTGGAAGTTTCCCTAAGACGTGGTTCCGTGCCACTTCGCCTCCTTCCCCTGTCCCTATCTGCCCAGTGGGCCGTCTGCTGCCGTTAGTCATCCCGGAACATGAAATCATTCCTTCTGACATTTTGCTAATCGCCTTCACACGCCCTCCCTCTTCCCCCAAGCGTTGCGGCAACCAACAATGCCAGATCCCTGCCGCTCCGCCAGGCTATTGTGTCCCTAATCTCCCAGCATTACAGCATTAGTGCCACGAGATAATAGCAACATCTTGTGCCCGCCCACCCCTGCCCCTTCCGAGAGTCTATTAAGGCTTAATCTCGGCCTGGTGCTCTGCTTCTCTGCGCCCGCACGGGGGCAGCCAGGCTTCTAGTGAGATGGCGGTGACAGTCCGGCGAGCGATCGCCAGTTCCCCTGCGGGCAGTTCTGGCTGGCCTGGACCAAACTGCCCTTCTCAGAGGAGGAGGAAGAAGAGATTGGATATATACCCC
>NW_015241268.1:0-607 GCF_001447785.1 Gekko japonicus | reverse complement strand
GTGGTTTGCCATTACCTGCCTTTGCATAGTGATCCTGATATTCCTTTGTGTGTAATATGTTTTAAATGTTTATGTTTTTAGAGCTCCTGAGACAAGACAAAGACTTCACCCTTGGCTTAGATAACTGTCCTCTCTCAGGTTTACTTTATAAAGCCACATAATAATTATTTCTGTGGAGTGAAGCTGTTCATTTGACTTTTGAGGTACCTGAAGTGGAATTGAAAGTCTGTTGACATTGGATTCTGAATTGATCACATACAAGTTTATATGTGCAGGTGCAGCCTTATAATGTAACAGGACCTGTAAATAAGTTCTGTCTAGCAGATGGCCCTCTACTAGCTCAAAGTGTTTCCCCTTGGAGCTCATTTAATGTAGAGTTGTTGAAGTCAAGTTCCCTTTAGTTTTGATGCAGTTGTGGTGGACAGAACTGAAGGAGAATGTTCCTTCCAGCTGCTTTTGAATGAAAGGTGTGTGCTATGTTAGTTGCTTAAAGTTCAGCTGTAGTTTCCTTAACCAATGAATGAATTTCTGGAGTAGGCTGAAATAGAGGGTTTCTGGTAGTTTTTTTAAACGTTTCACTGCCCCCCCTTACCTAGTGGAGCAAGAC
>NW_015241267.1:0-607 GCF_001447785.1 Gekko japonicus | reverse complement strand
GGCTCCAGAGGCAAGCCAGCCTTATCTGTACAGCAGACAACCAAGCTGCCTCAGACTAATTAGAATCTTGGCTCCTGGCCTTCACTTATATATATTTCACCTAGCAAGCCAAGGAGAAAACTTTTTAGTGATTGTTTACTTTGCCAGTTCGTGTCTGGGTACAGGTTTTACCTACTCACTTGTACTAATTTGCAATAGTTAATACTGCTGATGAAGCAGCTAATACAATAATACTTACTGTCAACACAGGGTGGGTTGAAGAACAGAAATGTAAGCCATTTGGCATACTGCCTGTGCACTTTGTGCCAATTATGATGTGTTTTTGTAACCATTTCTAAAGTCCCTAATAGAGGGCAAAGCATTTTATTACGCCCTTTTTGAGGTACTTCTCCCTGTTTTATGGGAGGGCCATCTACTGGCTTATAGTTGAGAAGGAGTTTGAACGTGGGCATCCCAGAGCCGAGGGCAAAGTACACATAATACACTTCTCCAAGTGTTTCTGTGTCTTTGATTAATATTTCTTGCCCGTGCAACATTTGATTTAACAGGAATATATTTGAAATCATTTCCATATGCTTTTCAAATTTCAGGCACATGCAGTAAGCTA
>NW_015241266.1:0-607 GCF_001447785.1 Gekko japonicus | reverse complement strand
CTTAACCACTACACCAAACTACACTATACAAAATTACTATACTATACACTATACAAAAATTAAAACAGTGTGTAAGTTTCTTCAGGGAGTTCGCCGTGGCAGTAGCAAAGTGCAAAGACAAGCGTGAATGACCTCTCTGGCCTTTGCATAAACCGTGTGTGTGCCCCAAACGCCTTAAGGCATCACAAGACAAGAGTCTCTGGGGAGGACTCTGTACTAGGGACTTATGTTCCGCTTAAGGTTCTTTGTTCTTTAATGAAGGTCTATCAAAATGCTTGTTGTAGATATCTAGACAACATGGATATGAAAGGATAAGGAGTGTGGGGGGAGGTCTACAAACAAGAAAGATAAAAGGCTTTCACAAAACAAAGGAATTAAGTAAGAGACAACCAGTACAGGGGGAAACAGGTGGGTCAAAAAGACTAGGGGCTTTCCTGCACTCTCATTATTCTCACGTGTGTACCTGTTGCTTTTGGGAGGGGGGTTTCTCTGCTCCGCTTGTGTTTTGCTCCCTTTGGTGGGTTGAATCTGATATTACATCGCTTTATGTCTGTCATGAAAAGCTGCCGTTTAAACCCGCAGGGAGATATGCCAGACATAAAGTGAT
>NW_015241265.1:0-607 GCF_001447785.1 Gekko japonicus | reverse complement strand
GGCACAGCTGGCTCCCCTCTGGGCTTCTCACAGGAAAAGCCCATTCCTTACCCCAAGCTGGATCTCACACCACAAGGGAGTTGTGCGGACAATTCTGAGAGCAGCTGCACATACAGACACACACACACACACCCGGACACAGTCACAACTGACTTGTGTTCTTTTAGGTGAGAGAAAAAAAGGTCGCTCACAGCCGCGCTGGTCCAAAAGCAAACAACCAAACCACAGTTCACACAATACCTTTTATTAGGACCGACCAAAGTGACACAAAACTGGGCGCTGAGCTTTCGACGTCTCCAGGAACCTTCATCAGGCTGGATGGTACAATTTCCCCCCCCAAAGGTGGGGGAAGAAAAAGATGTTTTAGCAGCCTCTTCCTCATTGGCCTCCCCAAGCTTAACGCCACAGGCAAGTGGATATATGTTGGTCCCACGGTATCTGGCTGCACTCTACTTCCCCTGCGAACGCTCATTTAACACGAAGTCGTTCTGTTGCTCTCACCCTACAAGGGATCTGTGAATCCCACTCAGTGCCCTTCTATTGCTTGTTATTTCCTTTGTTATTTTCAAATCTATTCGTTTCCTCCCCTTGGTGCACCGATTCCCTC
>NW_015241264.1:0-607 GCF_001447785.1 Gekko japonicus | reverse complement strand
TATCACATTTGATAAACAATAAAGGCCTAGGAAGGGGGATTTGAAAGGGGGTTGTTATTTTTTGGCAACAATCCTTGACTATTTAATTCCAGTCTCTTTTGGCAAGGACCCCTTCTAGGGGCATTTTCATTCAGAATACTGACTATTATTTTTCTAAATCAATATTTAACCCCTGCACAATTTTTCAGATGGGCGCATAATCTACAGATCCTACTTGAAGACAGAATACAGCGATGAAAACATCGAGTTCTGGCTTGCTTGTGAGAGCTTCAAAAAGATAGCATCACAGAAGAAAAGAATTTCAGTGGCACAGAAACTTTTCCAGGACTACATCCAGCCTCAGTCTCCAAAGGAGGTAAATTAAAACTACAAAGAGAAATATGGAAGGACAATTTTTGTTTTAGAAAGAAATATGTGAATATTAGCCATTAAAACTAAAAAGGCAGGTTACAACATGCAGAAGCAATGGTCAAAAAATTTACAGTACATCCAAGCAAGAGATGGAACCCCACTGTAATGGTGACTAAGGCAGTGGTCATACTTCCCCTCTGTGCTCAGAACTCTACTGTAACAATGAAATACTAATCTTTCAGGGTTTCCTTCTTTT
>NW_015241263.1:0-614 GCF_001447785.1 Gekko japonicus | reverse complement strand
AACATTGACTTCTCTTATGTTCTTATAACGGACAGATTGATTCAGGTCTTTCAACACCCCTCCCGAAATCAGTGGTTCTGGAGTGGGCAAGCATTTCTTATCTTCCATAGTGAAGACAGAGGCAAAAAAAATGCATTCAGCTTCTCAGCCATTTCCCTATCATCCTTCAGTACTCCTTTTACCCCTTGATCATCCAAGGGCCCCACTGCCTCCCTGGCTGGTTTCCTGCTTCTAATGTATTTGAAGAAAGTTTTATTGTTGGTCTTTATGTTTTTTGCAATATGCTCCTCATATTGCCTTTTTGCCTGCCTGATCACAGACTTGCATTTTATTTGCCAAAGCCTGTTTTATCTTTTACGTAACAGTTACCTGTTCCAGCATCTATACTACTACTCCTAAATACCCGGGGGGGGGATAGAACTAGTTACGATAACCATATTGTTGACTAAATGCTGTCTCCCACAGCAACATCATGTAGCTGTTAAAGATCAAAGAGGCTGAATGGATCCTCTCAAAACAGGAGCTAAGCAAGTATCACCCTTGACCTTTGCAAATGCTCAGGAGGACATGAGCACAGACTATAACACAAAGTATCTCCCTTATAAATAAAAGCC
>NW_015241262.1:0-607 GCF_001447785.1 Gekko japonicus | reverse complement strand
CTAAAGATACCAAACTTGCAGGGGATCTCTGAATTACTCTCCTCTACTTGCCCTCTAAGTGAGGATTGGACTTATGGGGTCCACAGAACCATCCTGGTAAACCAACTGCCAAAGACAGGGAATGGACTAGTGACACCACATCTCCACCACAGCCAGCCACTGCAGTGCAGGCGTGGCAAAGGATCACTCTGTCCATGAACCAATGAGGTAAACAGATGCGGTTCCACTGGTGATGCTGTAGCTGCTCCACCTTCCATGACGATTTGAACTAGCATTAATAAACTTCCCTTCCAGCACTGAAGGTGGGGTTGCAGATCAGATTAATATGTGATTGTTTAGCAATGTACACTGTGTGACACAACTTGGCAAAAACACTCTATAGGAAGTGTTAAGAGGATTGTGCAATAGGGTGCAGATTGTGGGGAAGCATGTAAGCTTGAACATGTGTCATGTTTATGGAAGCAGCAGTTCAAAATCAGATTGTAGGTAGTTAGGTAAGAACCCAGCACACTGCACTAGATGGAAAAGTCTGTGGCTCCGTTCTTATGAGACAAAGCTCTTAATAGCTTCTTCTAGAACATAGAATTGGAAGGGGCCATACAGACCA
>NW_015241261.1:0-607 GCF_001447785.1 Gekko japonicus | reverse complement strand
AAGATGAGAGGCAGATTAAAGGTAGGTTGGTGAATAGCTAAGAAGGAGAAAACGAGGCATGGGAAGGGGAGAGGATGTGGGGGTTGACAGCAGGAGGAAAAGGTGGGTCTCTTCCTCATTTGAGTCAGATACTTTAAAGTATGAGCTGACTTTTCAGATATGTTCAGAACATATTCGCCTGTGAACCAACAGTTTCTATGTTAAATTGTTCATAATGATAAAAAGTACTCAGACTGTAGCATGCAACTACCTGTTAAATGGTCATTTGGGGGCTTTATTTAGATGTATTAACCTTTGATAAGTACCTCTTACACCAGTGGTCCCCAAACTTTTTGAGCCTGTAGGCACCTTCAGCATTCTGACACGGGGTGGTGGGCGCAACCACAAAATGGCTGTCACAAGAGGTGGAGACAGCCACAACATGTCGGGGAGTGAGGTCATGCGTTATCCTAACAGTAACTCCTCAACATTTCAGGCAGAAGCTCTGCTTCACAGGAGGCCTTTTAAAATGAACTTACTGTTGAAAAATGCTTATACACAGCTTACCTTGAGTCACCTTGAGTTCACATAGTGAAGACCCTTTTGTTGTGAAGGGGAGAGGGAGCTT
>NW_015241260.1:0-607 GCF_001447785.1 Gekko japonicus | reverse complement strand
ATCAACACCGTTACAGTCCCTGAATAAATGGGAAACGACACTCCATTGTATGGAATGTTACATAAGTGTCAACTATATAAATGTAAAAATATAATTGTGGTCCACATTTGATTTCTTTGTTTCATCAGTTTGGTAAATATGTTAATTGTTGTGAACTGTAAGCAATTTGTAAAATAAAATTTAACTGTAAAAAAGAACTTTTTGAGGGAAGGTTGGTAAACAGGGTTGTTTTTTTAACCATCAGTTGGATACTTTGGATTCAATTATTTACCAAGCTTAATTCTCACATGATTATACCTAGAAAATAGCATTTAAATGAATTCAGGACTCAAAGGGTTAAAATATCAAAGTTCTGATTTCTAGACATGCTTGTGGAAGGAGGAAATTTAAGTGGTTTCCTCTCCTGGTTCCTCTTCATACACAATACAATAGCTCAGTAGGGAAGAGGTGTTACCTGTTCCTTGGAAATTTGAAGTTCTGAGTTCTAGGTAATAGGGAAGAAGAACGTTAAGCGGAGACTGAAAGGAATTTGTGGATGGATATAGGAACAGAGTTGCAAACAGAAGTCAAAGACACCCAGCCCCAAATTAAAGTTTATTTGCCCCTC
>NW_015241259.1:0-607 GCF_001447785.1 Gekko japonicus | reverse complement strand
ATTCTAGGAATATGTAGGAGAAGTACCCATTGTTGCTGGTGGGGTTTTGTTTTGTTTTTACCAAGGCATTTTATTCTTTGTTCAGTGAATTCCCGTTTAGAAACTCACAAGATCAAATAACACTTTCACCCAGAGACCATCTCTGTGCAATTTTGGTCCATGTTGATCTTCTGAGGAAGATAAGCTGTGCTTTGAAAAGGGATTTTAAAAAAAGACAAAACAAGGAAATTGAACTTCAGAAGAAACATGTTTAACTAATGATAGTTGTATCCTAAACTGGCAAATGCCAGGAAATGCTGATCTTGAGGTGAGCTTGAAATTACTTAGCATTGCTGTGCTGTTAGGTATTCAAAATTTCTGTAATGCTTTCTGTTGAATCAGAAAATTTAAATGACTATTTTAGATTTTTGTTTGGGGAGTTTTACAACTATTGCATGCCATGTTTAGGCATTTGTTCGGTGTTAGATTCATTTAGACTTGGGATGTCTGTGAACAATTAGCTGCTTGAACCAAGCTTAGTAGAAAGGAACATGTATTGAAAAGTCAACATTTTTACATGAATAAACACGGTTATAAGAAAGTCATAGAACCATAGAATGTTAGAGTT
>NW_015241258.1:0-607 GCF_001447785.1 Gekko japonicus | reverse complement strand
GAATTCCTCAACCCCACCTGGGCCTTGGCAGCCATAAGGGAATGTGTGAAGGCAGTCTAGAAAAGACAAATCTACTATCTTGCTTGTGAGGCAGAGTACAAGCAAGGTATGCTGGGAGTGGGGGTTAAAAAAGACATGCACTTGATGAAAGGAAGCCGGAGCAGATGTTGTTAAAGAGGCCCACTGGTGTTTATAGGGGGCAGCCAGCAGAAATGGAATGAGGAATCCTGCCTTTTGCATTCAGTGACTCCTGAACGCCTTGCCTTGGGTGAAGCACAGCTAAGCAGCGGGTAGCGTCTATGATTGTCCTCTGAATTCATCTCCCTCTGAAGGAGGAAAAATGGATTGCGTGGAGACCTGCCCTGCTTTCGAGGAGGCATGAAGGTGGGTTGCAGTGTTTTAAAATGACAAAAAGCTAAGAGCCACCCACATCAGAATAAACACATTAAAGAGGAAATGACAGCATGACACTGAATCAAAGCGATTCCAAAGAGAAAATTACTTTTCACTGTGCTTGCATTCTAAGGAGTAAATGATGGCGTTCCCCTGTATTCCAGACAGCTTGTCACACAAGGTTTGAAGCAAAAGTTGTAGCAACGTGTAGTTC
>NW_015241257.1:0-607 GCF_001447785.1 Gekko japonicus | reverse complement strand
ATCTAGTCTAACCCCCTGCACTCTGCACTCATGGGGTGAACTCCAGATATTACTGGGCAGCTTGTCCAGGACAGTAAATTTGCTTGCTCACACGACTAGCCTAGCCTGTTGAAGAATTCAGTTCAATATCAAATATGCTAAAAGCATAGAAGGTAGCCAAAACTACACTCGGTCCAAAGATGCTTTGGCTTCATAACACACTGAGGTAGAGGTAGAAACGGTTGTTAAGGCACTTCCACAACACAGAGAAAGCAGAAAATTGGTACACACATAATCCGATACAGTGGTTACTGGAGAAATCAGAACATGCAATATTTTTAATTCTCACCGTCAAATGACGGGACACAAGATGCCAGGTGAGAGTATCATGTACCTCCTCCTCATATGTAACTTGACTAAATATTTACATTTTGAGAGAGAGTGAACAATAGCTTCCTTTTTTCTCTCTCACCCCACTTCAAGTCTGCCCTCATTCCCCCCAGTTGTCTTTTGTTTTCTGCAGCTAAAGAGTCCAGAGGTTTTCAGATTATGATCTGGGAGAATAAGGTTCGAATCCCTACTCTGCCAGGGGAAGTTAGTGGGTGACCTGGGGCCAGTCACACCCTCT
>NW_015241256.1:0-607 GCF_001447785.1 Gekko japonicus | reverse complement strand
GTGTAATTTATTGCCCCTCAGAAACCAGGAATTTGTAGTCTGTGTGGCGGGCTAGGGATTTCTAGCAGAAATATCCTCACCAAACTAAAATTCTGAAGAGCCCTCAGCTCCATGCCTCTAGTTTAGTATTCAGAAAGTATTATCTGCAGTCAAGCCATGTCTCTCCATCATGTTCTCCTCTCTCACACACACATATTGGCTTAAATTAATGGAATAGTTCCCAGCAGGACCAAAAGAATCCAGGTGCATCCTCACTATCATCCCAAAAGTCACTTTTTAAAGTGAAAAATAAGCAATTTTCATATTATCAGGAAGCATGAAGGCAAGTAATATTGAGAACATGCTGCAAGGTCCGACACTCCTTTCATGTCAAACCTCCATGCAATGCAATTAAACATTGGGTCAGCTTTTGGTTTATTACATGTTCTGGATAAGAGAGGTCTTATCACTGACCTGACTGCCTTCTTTAAGTTGATTTGAAATTGTAATGAACAGATCAAGGTTCATGCCAGTTTCAGTTGCAAGATAACCTTTCCACTCTACCTCTTTCATTTTAACTGGCGACTGCATTCTCATTTGAGAAGAGGAGAGGAGAGGAGATTGGATT
>NW_015241255.1:0-607 GCF_001447785.1 Gekko japonicus | reverse complement strand
GCCAAAGATGCAGCTGCCAAGTAGAACTAAAGGTCATCCACTGCTTTTTGAGCCTTGTAGACTGCTGATTTCTTGCTTGATGGTCAAGTTACCAGCCTGGCAACGTAACAATGCATGGTGCTGCATGTAGGTCATGTGACTCATATTTCTTTGACCTACCTCAAAGGAACTGGGTGTGCGAACATAGATCAGAGGTGCCTGGGGCTTCTCCTTTAGTTGAGAATTGAGACAATAACAGGGTTTTTAGAATATTTTTGACTCCTCAGACCAGATCAAGAAATCCTGCAGTGTGACTAAACAAGGGGAGGGAAATCTATACTGGCGGGATAGCTGTTGTGCCAGTCTAGTTTTAACTGGTGCCCTGAAAACTAGACAAGAAGTCTTTGGCTCGGAGCTTACCTCACTAAAGCTTCCGGGTGATGTGGCCTGTCCTCTGGTTGGCTGTGAAGACTGCTGAGCATTGAATGCTTAAAACAAAATATATAAATCGTGTGTTTTAGTTGTAAGCTACCTCAAGCAGGTCTCTGGACAGGCAGCAAATTTTACAAACAAATGTTAACAGGGGGATAGCTATGGTGCTGACAGCATGGGAAATAAGTAATGTTGT
>NW_015241254.1:0-607 GCF_001447785.1 Gekko japonicus | reverse complement strand
AAAAAAAAGATTTGCCAGCAATCAAGAAAAGCTTACACGAGTTATATAATGAACGAGAATGAGAACTGACAGTATGTATGGCAAATAGTATCAGGAGGTTGTTGCCGATATGGTTAGGTTGCGGAAAAAACACCCAAGTATGAGTTTAAACTCAGCTCTGTCAGCTTGGAAAGAACATTAATAGCTACAAAGGCCTCATTTCCAGCAGCAGAATGCAAGCACATTTGCCATGGTCCAATCAAGCAGCCCGTGCAACACAATAAAGGCAATTTTCAAAGGCAAGTAAATAAGTGCTGCTGGGTTAGCATTTATCCGGGACTGAAAAAGTGATGCTGGTGTCTAATAAAGCAAGAGCATGCTCTCTTTTTTGGTGATATTAAACTTGTGCATGTATATAATTTAACAGCCTAGTTAGCATTTTGGAGGGAGAGAAGAGAAAAACAATCTGGAGTTGATGGTGCCCACCACTGAAACATGAAATACTGAAGTATCATCTTTACCTTTGGGATGAAAAGTGGTCATGTGGTTCATAGAAGAGATGAATTTTTTACAAAATCATTTTTCGGAAAAGGTTCTTGAGATGAAAAATTATAAAAGACAGAAAACA
>NW_015241253.1:0-607 GCF_001447785.1 Gekko japonicus | reverse complement strand
TTTTTTCTTCCCCTCAAAAAGAAATTTCTTTGGCCTCGTGAAGTGTTCCAGTGAGTTTGAAAGCACACACAAAATGTTTTGTGTCATTTTGGTCGCCCTAGTACAAAGAGTATTATATGGGTTTGGGTTTTATTTTGGATTTTGCATGGGCCGGTATGGCTGGTTACATTTCCCCCCTACTTAACGAAGACCGTCAAATCACATCAAAAATTGCTTGTGAAACTGTGCCGTTTCAAAATAAGCTTGCTACAGAGTTCTGCTGCTTGAGAAAGAAGTCTAGCTCTCCCTGGCACTCTCATGGTGCTTTGAATCCAGGCATGAACTGGATTTATGCCGGAAGAGGAAAAGGCTGATGGTTGTTAGTTGTGAATTTTCTTTAACCTTTAGATTCCTCATCCTGGATTGTTTTTCAGCCTGACATTATAATCAGTGCAATTGAAGGTACGTGTGAAATTGTCACAATATATATAAATTTAGATTACTTTTAGCACTCTTTTAGAAAGATTCTTCCGTTAGCCAGTTTGGAAGTAATAGAATAGCAGACAACTGTTGAAACTAAGAAATAGTGTTGGGGGAGTGGGGAAAGTGCCGTCGAGTCACAGCCAAG
>NW_015241252.1:0-607 GCF_001447785.1 Gekko japonicus | reverse complement strand
GGTCAAGAATATGACTAAGCATTATTGGCACATTCAATGACAGAGAAACAATATTCTTGCTTACCACTTAATATCTGGATCAAAATGGAAATGAAAAAGGTTCAAAAATGAAAACCTTGGTGGCTGAGAAACTCCAAGAATTAGACAGTGTTACTAACACACACAAGTTGCCAAGTTCATCAACAGAGTTAGATCCCTCCACATGCTATTGTAAATATAAAGCATCATGCTGAATGTTCAGACTCATGACTTTGGAAGAGAGGGCTGTTGCATGGTGCCTCACTACCACTGAGATCAGTGTTCTTTGCGCCCCAAAATCATTCAGCATTCAGATGCCAGAGGTGCAGGGAAATACATCTAGTTTGGTCTCTCAATCAAGGCAGGAAGAATCCATAGGCACTTTCAATAGGAAGCAAACTGCCTGAATATCCTAAGCGAACATAAATCAAGACTCCCATCTTCAAACCTCTAGATCACTGAACAACTTTTTGCCATAAACACTGACTCAAGTTTGCAAGACAATAAGCAAAGGCCTCTAAATGTACCAAGAATGGAATTCCCAGAAGATTCAATCAAAAAGCCACAAAGGGCCACCAGCCCATCTCCA
>NW_015241251.1:0-607 GCF_001447785.1 Gekko japonicus | reverse complement strand
GGCTTGCTCGTAGATAAGTGTTCTTCAGATTGCAGCCCTGCAAGGTTACCTCTCTGGAATCGAGAGCCTTTGGTTTGGTTTGGGGAGAGACAGTGCAGTGGACAGGATTGTGACCCAGAGCTTCTATGTCAAGGGGAGAGGACTGTTCCAGTAACAAGTAATGGATTGCATCCTACCACAGTGCTGTTGTCAGGGAATTCCCCACTGAGGCAAACACAGGATCTCCTGCTCTGTTTTGTAAACATTACATAACCCATATGTTCTAGCCAAGTGCCTGGTTCAAGCATATCTTTCTCCCCTACCCAGAAAGCCTGGGACTTCATTGAAATGTATTGGTGTTGCTGACCATTCATACTCTTTGCTAGCACAAAACAAATATGTTGAATTAAAATTGAAGGGGAGTGGGGGAGATACAACATGAAGAGGGCCAGATGGGAGGAGGGCACTTCAGTTTCTCCCTTTTCAAAAAGTTTCCTGTACAAATGCCTTCCCCGCAGCTGTTTTTGACCTGTTCTTTTCAACAGCTGTTTGAAAGACTGAAAAAACCCAAGCAATGGGAAACAGTTGGAAAGAGGCATTTGAAGGAGGAGGCTGAAGTTGGTTCCTT
>NW_015241250.1:0-607 GCF_001447785.1 Gekko japonicus | reverse complement strand
CCACACTTACCTCAAACAGATTTTTCTGCCAGCTTAAGGGACCCCCTAGGTTTGCGGAAAAATCTGAAAAGTTAAAAAAAATCCACGGGTGGGGGGTTAAACTGCCTGAAATGAAACAAAGCGTTGTCTGCACATGCACAGACAACGCAGTTACTGTGGAGTGGCTGGAGAGCAGCCAGTGGTTGCTGCTGCCGCACCAGAAGGTGTGGCAGCGATAGAGCAGTGGGAGCCACTGGCAGGCCTGGCCACGGTGGTGGTGGAGCCTGGGAGCTGCTCGAAGCCCAGCTGCAACGGTGGTAGATGCCGGGAGCCTCTCTGGGCCTGGAGGCACTGTGGCCTTGCAGACACCACCGCTGCTATGGCTGGGCTCCAAAGGAGTCACTTCAGACAGCAATGGGGGATGGGGGATGGGGACGGCCTCAGCATTAAAGGATGGTGGCAGTGCCGTGGCCGCAGTGGTGGAGGATGCCAGCAGCTGCACAGGACTTGGCCACAGCAGGAGAGGATGCTGGTAGCCACACCGGACTCAGCTGAGGAAGAAAAGGATGCTGGGCTCAGTAGTTGGTGGTGGGGCTTGCAGCTGCGCCAGGCTTGGCAATGGGGCAGG
>NW_015241249.1:0-607 GCF_001447785.1 Gekko japonicus | reverse complement strand
CCAATTACACTTAAAAGACTCGTACTGTTTTTATTGTATGCATCACTACTGGGCTCCACGGTTTTGGGTGGGATATCTTACTTGGACATTACGGAGGAAAACAGCAGGGGCGGCTCACCTCCCTGACTGGATTAAATTAAAGTATATGCCAGAAGAGACCGTACAAGTTCCTTCCGCAAGCAGGTGCCTGTGGACTAAACCAGGCAAAGGATGGTATCTAGGAACATGCTGCATTGCAAAAGCTACATTGCCAAAGGTGTGCTAATTATGTTTTCTCAGAACAGAGTCTCCACAGAAGTTCTTGCTGCTTCTGAGGACGGCAGCTGGACTCAACCCTGATCCATCCCAATGCAGTGACAAAGAAAAACAGCTCATATGAAGCTACGAAAGTCCTAAAACTTACCAGTACATTTGCTTTTCAGCTTGTCTTTTTGGATTGATTCCTTTAACACTTTGTTTTTCACATTGGAAAGTCTACAGCAGAAGCAACCACAAAAAAAGTTGTACAGGCTGAAAATAGTTTACAGCCTTATTTGCACACACAACTTGCCAACAGCATTAAATACAGCTAGTTCAAGATTTTCAAAGCTCTTAGGAACTGGATATA
>NW_015241248.1:0-607 GCF_001447785.1 Gekko japonicus | reverse complement strand
AAAAGTAGCCTTAGATTAACATATTACAAGGATAGTATATTCTAATAAAATATTATTGCTGTGACACATATAATGTGTTTTTCTTGAGGACACACAATAGGCAGTTCTGGAACCTTCTTCCAGCCTAGGGAGACTTCCCTGAACTTAAATGTATCTTCTTTTAAAGGAAGAGGCACTTAAGTTCGTGGAAAGCTTCAAACTTTGGTTAACTCAGTGGGAGTATATAGGACAATGTGTTTTTTTATTATAGAGTGCTTGAGCTAGCAACCTTACCTACAGGTCTCTCTAAATTGTTGTAACATCTACACTCAAGCCAAGAGCTTTTTCACCTGCCATGGATCTGGCCTCATAGAGATGAATTTGAGATCTTCCACAGCACCTTTATTTGAGGTGGGTACTTCCTGGTCCCAGCATGAGGGTGGCAGCATCTGCTCCCAGAGCTGTCTCCTTAGAGTCAGGAAACACAGAAGATGAGGGACAGAAGTGTGCACTGCTGAGACTAGGCCTCAGAATATGAAAGTAGTGCCAGGACACTGAAATTAGTTGTCCATAATAGGAGAATGATGAAGTGGTCCACAAGCATATGCCCAGAAGGGCCTAAATTTCT
>NW_015241247.1:0-607 GCF_001447785.1 Gekko japonicus | reverse complement strand
CTCTCTCTCTCTCTCGTCGGCCCCATTTATATTTTATACCTCTCATTCATCCAGGAGGAATCACTTAGGTTCGCCCACTCATTTTTGTTCTCCTTGCCTCTGCGCAGCTCCTGCGTCGTCGCTCTCTCCGGAGCCCGCCCCGCCTTCCCCGCTGCCACCCCACTCTGGGTCAGACCTGGGGTCTCCCCAGAGGTTGTTCACCTGCCTGGTGTGCCAGGCGTTCAGCACGGACGGCCTGGAGGCCCTCCTGCGGCACGCGTCGGCCCCCCGCTCGCTGCCCGAGGGGGAATGGAAGGAGGTGTCGGGGGACTTGCACCGGTGCAGACTGTGCGCCTACGGGACCCAGCTGAAGGCCAACTTCCAACTGCATCTCAAGACCGACAAGCACGCCCTGAAATACCAGCTGGCAGCCCACCTGCGTGAAGGAGGCAACAGCGGAGCCCACCTGGGGGCGGAGCTCCCTTTGGGCCCGCCCCTTCACCTGCACTGCAACCTCTGCGACTACGAGACCAACAGCAAGGAAAAGATGCGTCTGCACGTAGCTGGAGGCAGCCACCAGGAGGCGCTGCAAGGTTACAAGGTACGAAGTGGACCAAGAGGGAGGGGC
>NW_015241246.1:0-607 GCF_001447785.1 Gekko japonicus | reverse complement strand
GACCTCACTGACATCCACTGAAGACCAAGGGAGCCATGAACATCAAACACAAATGAAGCACCAGGAGGCATACCACAGTTAGGAACAAGTGAACTGTCAGAGCAATGGAGGGGCCCTCTCTACCACTGGGGACCTGCCCTTGCCGTCCTGCTGCTTCTCTTAGTGTGCCTGCAAAGAGAGACAGAAGACATCGCACCCTGGTTCTCTACGCGCACGCACACAAGCAGCAGGTCTTTCCAAAAGGCTGCCAAAAATGGCATCGCTAGAGAGGCTCACACTTCAGCAGTTGAAACTCTGTGACCCCAACCTAAAGGTCTCAACCCAAAGGCTGAAAGCTACACTTCAAGATCATACTGTATCATAAGCACAATGAAGAAACGGTTTTTTAAAAGGAGGGGCGGAAAGAAAATGGGGGGGGGGATCACCGCTGGCATAGAAGAGTTAAGTGAAAATCATATATAAAGCTGATCAGAGGAATTAGCATAAGAGGGCCATCTGTACTACTCAGGGGTGTTGTTTGATTTTTGTTGTAGTTGTTCTTGTTGTTATCAGAAAGAGGGTACCCTATTTTCCTCTTCTGATTCAAAACTGCCTCAGGCTAGTCCTG
>NW_015241245.1:0-607 GCF_001447785.1 Gekko japonicus | reverse complement strand
GCTTTTTCCACAAAAAAAGCCCTGAAAGTGCAGATCCCTACTACAGAACTTCATACTTTTCCCTCTCTTGGGGACAGATCACTTTTTCGATAGCAGGCATTTAGTCTTGGCAAATGAGTGATGTACGTCTTGCTGTCTCATATGTCAAGGGGTCCCTGAGAAGCAGGGAATTAATTTGGGCCCAGTCAGAAAGTGGGGTGCTCAGACTTTCTGCCAAAAAAGGATCTGATCAATAACCAGTTTCCTTAGGGTCATGTGACTCTTTGCACACCACACCTGTAGTTCTGAGTACAAAGGAATCAAGTGGGGTACAGAAGGGAATTCACAGGTATCAGAACAGAAGGAATTTGCTATTGGTCCCCCTGGGCCTACAGCTGTCAGATCATTGTGACAGATGGTGAGGTACAATATTTGTATACCCCCAAACCATCCCAATATCTGGGATGTTTGTATATTTTGCACATCTCTGACCCATGCCGGAAGATGAACAGGAGGAGTCCTTCCCTATTAATCTTCCTGAACCTTGTGGAGGATTTTGATACAATTGATCATGGTATCCACTTTGGGGTGGTTTTGGTCTTACTTTGAAGGTTAATTTCAGAATGTG
>NW_015241244.1:0-607 GCF_001447785.1 Gekko japonicus | reverse complement strand
GTTGCCCCCCCCCCCCCCCAAGCACCAAGTTCCTGCAGTAAGTCTTTCGGTTTGATCTCTGTCCCACTTTCCCCTCTGATATGCAGTTGGATTCATTTCGGGGACAAAGGATATAAGGCTGTGGTGATTTATTAGCAGTGGGAGTCTTTGGGGCACTGTATGTCTGTTTTTGAGAACCCAGCCTTTTGTCTTTATTCATAAATGATAATGGGCACGGAACGCTTGGGAAGCACCAGGTCTGTAGGAAAATGTCCACAGGGTGTGAGGTTCGCCACTTGGATGTCTGCTCCCTAACGCTGGATGTCTTGCTTGGATGTCTGATCCTTCCTTTATCACGGGCAGGGTAGGACTGTCAATAATTGCACGCCACAAGAGCGAAACAGAACCTCCCGTGTTCATGGGCGGGATATCAGGGCGTACCAGACAGGGAGAAGGCGTGGCTTTCAGACCCAGCTCGAGAGCTTCCCAGAGGCATCTGACGGGCTACTCTTGGAGCCCAGATGCTGGACTTGATGTCTTGGCGCAGTCCTGCGGGGCGTGTCTCTTCCTACACAAATATGTTGTTGACATCTGCACATTCCTCTGAACGGCTGCAGGAGTGCCGGAG
>NW_015241243.1:0-607 GCF_001447785.1 Gekko japonicus | reverse complement strand
GACCTTCTGCACACCAAGTAGATACTCTTGTCACTGAGCCACATTCCCCTCTCCCTCGCCTGGTGAGGCTGACAAGTGGTGCCCACCTTAAGACAGCCACTGTCAAAGGGACTGGAGGATGGGTGAGCTGTAAGGAAAGAAGTGAAGGACCTGGGAAATCACAACAGTCATGTGGTTCTTTTGGTTTCTGATAATGCAAATGGGGTGCTCTGCAGTCTGACTCTGCACTGTTCTAAACTCTCCTTTGGGGGCAAATCTTGTATATCCAGAATGTCTGAGCAGTGTAGAAAAAAGGTCCAGCCCCTTGGATAACCCTTCCATGCATATCTAAAACTCTGGGCCTTTGTGTACATAAGACTGTCTGTAAAAATGAAGGGCTGGCCATCCTTTCTCTCCCCCCGCCCCCAGCATCCCACTAGCTTTCACTGCTGTTGGTTTGCTCAGCTGTCAATGAACCAAGGCTGGTGGCAGAGTGAATCCTTTCACTGGTGTGTACTCCTTTTCACCAATACATTGTAAACTTTGCCTTTTCAGCATAGCTGGAGGTGTTCAGTATAGAGATCCTTCTCCCCCAGTCCTGCAGAAGAAGAAGAGATTGGATTTGTAC
>NW_015241242.1:0-607 GCF_001447785.1 Gekko japonicus | reverse complement strand
GCTATCCAGGTCAGGGTGATTGTAGTCTATCTTTTGATACAGTTTGAAACTGAATAAACAAATCTAAATCCCGCTAGAAACAGTAGATACCGTAAGAAGCTAGTTTTATCCACGTTGGTTGTTTTTTTCTTCATTTCAAAGCAGTGGAAGATTGAAAAGGGTTATGTTATTGGAAGACATTGCTGCAGATTCAGATTTTTTGCAGAAACATACTGTTTAAATGTGCTTAACATAATCCAATAGCCCGCCCCTCCCAGTACCTACAATTGAATGGATTAGGCAAGTATCATTTCTGACGTGGTAGCAAGAAGTGATGAGCTTGCTACCAGTAAAGATCTAGCTCCCGTGGAGGCAGTAAACCTCTGCTTGGGTTGTACTGTTCCATATTGCAAAAGACTTGCATGACTAAATGTTCTCCCATGCAAAAAGCAGACATTCCTTCTACATAAAAATGGAAAGTCAGGTCAGAGTTCCCTGGTGTCTACTCTTGCATGTAGGAAGGCTTGGGGGGGGGGTGCTACGGAGAAATAGTCCTGTGAACTCCCACCTGTATTCTAAAGTAGCCCACACTCAGGTTTTCCACTGGGCCAACGTCATGGGAAGTGGC
>NW_015241241.1:0-615 GCF_001447785.1 Gekko japonicus | reverse complement strand
TAGAATGTAAAATTACCCCGAGATAATTATAGGACGAGATAATCAGAGGATGGCGGAAGAACGGAAGGCCTGGCGTGATCTGGTCCATGGGGTCGCGAAGAGTTGGACTCGACTGTGCGACTGAACAACAACAACAATTATAGGGATGAACTCACATGTAGTGTAGAATGTAAGTTCTGGGACAGGGTTGAACCAGGGTTTAAGGTTTAGTGTGAAAAGGACCAAAGAGAGCTTTGACTCTTGAAAGCTGATACCCTGAGAATGTTGCTGGCCTCTATGTTGTGGTTGGACTCAGATCTGGCTGTTCTACTGCAGACCAACACTGCAAGGAAATCGACGCAACTCCATATCGTGAGAGGGGTTGGCGTGATGTGGTCCAGCACGGCTACCCTTCTGAAATTATTCTGAGTTAGAATAATAGAAAAAATAACAATCTGAATCGATGAATCAAGACTTAGTTTGTTTGTTTGCAGTTCTCTCAGTGATCCATCCTTCCTGTCCAATGTTTTAATTGTTGTTTTTGTATGGATTTTAGCTTTGGTTTTAATTGTTTTAAAGTTACGAATGGGGATGTGGACTGGCATGATATAGCCAGATCTTGGAAGCTAAGCAGGG
>NW_015241240.1:0-607 GCF_001447785.1 Gekko japonicus | reverse complement strand
GGCCCTTGGATACCCACTAGCAAACATGGTATTATTTGTATAAAATATTTTGGAGTCTGAAATGATGTAAAGATTGACATTTAAAAGTACCCTGCAAATATTACACTTTATGTGTCATTAAAAGAAAAGAAAAAAGCACCACCACTCCATTCTCCTGTCTCCTGGCCATGAAGTCTCTGGAGCTGCACTCCACAAGTGAGGGTGGATGGATGCACTTGTACCCCAGCAAGCCACAGCTACACTTGAGTTCCAGAAGCCACGCAGCCCTCCTGCTTCTACCAATGGCCCCTTGGTGCACAAATATTATATAACAGTGACCGCAGTTATGTTTTTGTGCTAGACTCTCTTGGTCAAACCAGTTTCTTGCAGTAGAAGCAAGCTCATGAGGTTAGCCCAGCGGATTCAAAATGAAATAAAAGTTGCAAAGGACTTAGCAGTTTGTTGAAATGAAGATGCATTGTCTGGCTTTGGGAGCCATTGGTGAGTCTAGTACTAGGGGGGGTAGATAGGAAGGGAAGTTGAATGAACATAATTCGTTGGCTCTCTTGGGTAGTTCTCATTAGGGGTGTGCGCTTGGTATTTACTGAGCCAAATGAATACCCGAAAA
>NW_015241239.1:0-607 GCF_001447785.1 Gekko japonicus | reverse complement strand
TGTTTCCATTCATGGCTAACAGTCACAGATGTATCTACATTGAAAGTAATCTAATTGCCATTGCATTATTTTGTGCATTATTTGAAGAAACAGTGCATCCAACCACATTCTGAACTTTAAGGTGCTCGAGCTTTCTTAAGAGTGGTAGCAATTTTTGCAAATTTCCGCTGCCATGGCAGAACTGTTTTTAGGGACTACTGACCTGCAGGAACAAAAATTCAGGGCCCAGTGGGCTGCAAGAAGAAGGGAGAACTCGCAGAAATCACTGTACCTTCTTAGGAAAAATTAAGTGGTTTCAGAACTGTATGGTTGGATATAGGCTGCTTCCTTTTGTTTATCTTTCTAGTTATCAGCGATACTACAAATTGTAGTAGTATCTGAAGGGAGAAAAGTTTTACTAGTTATTCTGTTGCCCATTCACCCAGTTCTAAGAGATCCTTTTGGAACTGCTTGAAAGCATCTTGGATTTCAAGTATCATGAACATTTTGATGTTATGTGTAAACTTGTCCATTTTACTGTTCACCTCCTATATTTTATTATTTTAATTAACAGCATTGGTCCCAATCTGGAGTTTTGAGGCTACTTTTGTTTACTGCTGTCCATTGC
>NW_015241238.1:0-607 GCF_001447785.1 Gekko japonicus | reverse complement strand
TAGCTGGATCCAACCCAATAAGAACAAATGGCTACAGATACAACCATGGTATATGTCAGATGGAAATTTAAATTTGAATTTTAAATAGTAAAGTTTTATTTCCACTGACACTTTTGTTGCATAGCCAGCGTTTAAATCCGGTCCTTTAAAAAAAGGGTGTGTTTGATTATGTGTTTCTTCAGCATCACACATTAAAAAATTACATGTGTCAGTTGTACATTGTATATAAATATTGTATACATGATTTTCTCCAAGCTGCTATTTTTAATTCCTTACGGCAATATTATTCTGAAAATATCTGATACAGACTGTGGCACTTTTCCCATGACCTAGAAAATGATCTGTTTTCTTTGAAAAGGAACATTTGTGTTCCAAAAAAGCAATGTTATCTACCTCACCCTTTTCTTTCATCACTTATCAGTGCTGGAATGACAAATGTTGAAACGATGGCTAAATTTAGAACTTATTTTACAATAATAACAATATCATGAAAAACATTTGATGTTAGCTTTTTAAAAAAAGAAAAAAACCCTTAAAATGTCTTGCCGGATGCTCCTATTTAGAAGCAGAGAATGAAAAATCTATATACTAATAGCCAAGACGCCCC
>NW_015241237.1:0-607 GCF_001447785.1 Gekko japonicus | reverse complement strand
TCAGAATGCCGGTGTGATGGACAGGAGGTGGTTCTGCCCCGGAATGGCGAAAAGAACAGGCACTCAGCTGAGCCTATGGGGGTGCTGCACCAGCAGCCGATCACTTTTCAGGAGGGGGATAAAATGCTGGAGGGAAGCACAGCGGGAGACAGTGTTGTTGAGAGTAAATTGTCCAGGAGACTGACATCACATGCCTCATCCTCCAGACTACGTGGCAAGATAGTCAGACAGCCAGATAGTCAGACTATGCTTTCTTCCTCTGTTTACTCCTCTGCCACTGTCCCTTTGAAATATAGAATGCTACTCTCAGGGAAACGGCCTCTCCTTCTTTCTGCTTCATCCTCTCCCACAACACACTTCTTGCACACACCAAGAGGGAGGACACGCTGTCCCCATCTTGGCACCGTGATGCAGATGGCCCTCTCGCTATCTGCATCCATTCTTAGTAAGTTAGACTAGAATACTACCCCTATCTCTCAGCTTTCCTATCTAGAATGTAGTTCCAAAATAAAGAGACTATTATTAATCTTCAAACCGAGGAGTGGCTCTGTGGAATTTTGTAACTAAGCTGGGATATGCCTGGAACAAAGACGCTGCTGCCTGTGTG
>NW_015241236.1:0-607 GCF_001447785.1 Gekko japonicus | reverse complement strand
TAACCACTTGAGCCACCGCAGCTCAATCGTTCTACAGGCATGTAATTTGGATGTGGATCTTGGGGACTGACAGAAGGTAAAGCTCAGATGGGCACCACAGAGGGTTTCTCGCACTTACAGGGACAGCCAGCAACTTTGAGCACAAGAACCAGTACATGGAATGTTCTACATGATACTCAGCTCCCAGAACTGAACTCACAAGTTTGAGGGAGAACCTCTGCTTCTGATGGCAGGCTCCAGATGCCGACTCCGCTGTGGGAGGATGAAGTGAATGAAGGTTACGAATCAGTAATGTGGGAGGGAGGAAGTGGTCCTGTGTGCTGGGCCTGACATGAATACGCCATGGCCCAGGTCTTCTAGAGGTCCCCATCCCTCACCTGGACAGACCACAATGCCATGCCTCCTCCCAGCTCATTTTAGAATGGCCAGACTTCTGCTGGTGAATTTTAACCACATCAACAAGACTCTACCCCGAGAGCCTAGCTGCCACCATGCACTCTAGGTACAATAAGTCAGCGTGAGAGCCCAGACCAGAGATGATCCTGAAAGTTTCAGCAAAACATGTACAGAGGAAAGCCATGGGTAACTGTAAGCCAAAGACACAGAT
>NW_015241235.1:0-607 GCF_001447785.1 Gekko japonicus | reverse complement strand
TGCATGCAAGCTTATGATGCAGAGAACAAGGTTCTGTGTTTGGGGTTGCAGATGATACCACGAGAGTGCCCCTGGGGACTGAAGGCGGCTACATCAATGCCAGCTTCATCCGGATGCAAGTGGGGAGCAAGGAATATGTTTATATCGCGTGCCAAGGACCCCTCCCTACTACTGTGGCAGACTTCTGGCAAATGGCCTGGGAACAAAACTGCACTGTCATAGCCATGATGACCCAGGAAATAGAAGGCGAGAAGATCAAATGCCAGCGGTATTGGCCCGATGAACTGGGCAAGACCACAATGATCAACGACAGGCTCCGGCTTGCCCTTGTGAGGCTGCAGCAGCTCAAAGGCTTTGTTATAAGAGTCATGGAGCTAGAAGATATTCACGTAAGTGAGCCTGGCTTCCTGAGGCACATAATGACTTTTTGGGAGATGGGAACAGAGAGGTGACTGTGTTGCTCTTCTGTTTTGCTTGATTCCTGAATTGACTGGTGTCGCACAGTGGTTGAATTGCAGTCATTTTCACAGTGTGCTGTTGTGAAGCCATGGGTTTTAATTCTACCTTTCCACTTGAGTGGCTTGAAGGGAGCAGAATAGTAAAAAGC
>NW_015241234.1:0-607 GCF_001447785.1 Gekko japonicus | reverse complement strand
TTTGTCTTCTGAAGTACTTGTTTAGCTTTACTATTTTCATATATTGTATTACAGTGAAAGGATTCGGTTCAGTTTGTCTATATCTGCTCATCACTTTTGGCTCATTATGGGGAAGCCATGACTTGCTACACCTTCACAGCATGTGTCTGCCACATGCAGGAGTGTAGTAACTCAAACTGTTCTGTTGGTGATGTCACTGGCCCTGCCCTCTTACTCAGATGCTGCCCACTCCAGCTATCATCCCAGCCTGTGCAGATCCCTGGGTCACCTTGCAGGGTGGTTCTAAGCACATCACAAGGGAAATGAGAACCATGTACTCCACTCCGAACTCCCTCAGAGGAAAGGTGGGATAAAAACCTACTAGGCAGGTATGTAGATGGATAACTGTGTCTTCCAAAGTTTGTTTTCAGTTTGGATTGACATAAAATATACACTGTTACACCTCATCTGTGTCAAAACCTTTCCCCAGCTACGTAATGGTTGTAGTGGCCCCTTACCAGGCTACCAAAGCTGGGGCAACCATTTCAAAACCTGCTGTGGGCTGGGACATGGCCATTTTTTTTTTTACCGGTACCATGTACTGGCCTATATCAACTTTAACTTTTTT
>NW_015241233.1:0-607 GCF_001447785.1 Gekko japonicus | reverse complement strand
CTTAACCACTACCCCAAACTGGCTCTCACGGGATTCCGTGATGATCCTCAAGTCTATGAGCAGCAGTGAGACAGAAAATCAGCAAGCTATCTTGAGATGCACAGCAGATGTCCCTGTGACATCAGCAGCCAGAAGACCAGTCCTCATCCTCTGCTCATACCTACTGAACATGTTAAAAAATTCTGAGATTTAACTGGCAACCTGAGGTAAGGGTTTAGAAGAGGCAACTCACAGATGTTAAGAGGGCTGAGGTGTTATTTGTGGTGGTGTAGGAACAGGACAACAGAATAACCGGAAGCTGGACTTCCTATTTCTAAACATATCCCCACCATTAGGTGCGTATCTTCCAAGCAAACAGAAATACTTCTATGGGCAAGATAATTCACCAATTTGTTTGAGTTATTGATTTGTATCCTACCCACTGCTCCAAGAAACTCAAGGTGACAAACACGGCCTCCTCCATCTCAACGACCCTATGAAATAAGCTAGGCTGAGAGAGGGGGAGGGCAGTCAGGCCAAGGTTATTCTGCCAACTTCAGGGCAAAGAGGGGATGTGAGACCAGGTCTCCCCAACAATAGCTATTTATTTATTTAATTATTTAATTTG
>NW_015241232.1:0-607 GCF_001447785.1 Gekko japonicus | reverse complement strand
GAAAGACTTGCCTAGGGCCACAAAGAGAGATACCGGCCCAGCTGCAGTGCAGTTAGCTAAATTTAGTTTTGGAATTAATTTTCTTAAGGGCACCCACTTTAGATGGGAATCTACACATCAAATACAAAGTTACAGCCTGCATTTGGGTCCTCCCCGCTGAGCCCCTGACCTGGGGCCTCAGGTTTTTGCTCCAAAGTCTGGCCCAAAAGCAAGATTGGCACCTGAGTGCTATGATTAGCCCATAACGCTCACCTTTATATCCTGTATCCCATACTCTGCACATCCCCCTCCCCCCATACTGGACAAGATGACAAATGCCTCAATTAGTAGGCAGATTTTACTGATCGATTTTCTTAAGCGCTGGTGACCGGGTCTGATCAATGCCCCCAATTATGCATTATAACAGGCATATAATGCGCACTTGTAAGACACGTGTCTGGCCCTGATCAACCCAGGAATATTCATTACCCTGGTGTCTCTCAAGGTCTGACTTGAACTTCAGAGAGAAGGGAGAGCCAGCCAACCTGACTGGTTTCGGCTTTGGCCAAAGTTCCTGCAATGCTTCCCTTGACCTAGGGCAGGGGTGGCCAAACTTCCTTAATGTAAG
>NW_015241231.1:0-607 GCF_001447785.1 Gekko japonicus | reverse complement strand
CTGATGGCACCTGAGCTTTGGCCACTGTGGGGCGCAGAGTGCTGGACTGGAGGGGCCACTAGACTGATCCAAGATGGCTTCTCTCATGCTCTTATGTCCTCACCGCAGAGCGTGGGCGACCGCCACTGCAGCACCAGCCCGGCACGGCGGCACTGAGCAGCATAGGCTTCCAAGGCTTCACAGAGGCAATCGTCGCCACCGGCAGTCCCGCAGGCGCACAGGTCGTAGACGCAGGAGGCGAAGAACGGCTCCGGAGGGATGGCGGCGTGGCAGCGCTCGAAGGGCGGCAACTTCAGCGCCTTGCAACGGGCGTTGGCTTCTTTACGGGAGCGGTAGCCGGTCTCTTTGCAGGGGTCCACGTCCTGCCCGTCGGCGCAGCCGCCACGCTCCGTGGCGTTCTCGCTGACCACCTGTGCCAAAGGAACAACATGTGGCAGCTGCCTCCGCGGGGGTGAGGTCGTGCCGCTCCTCCACAACTGGAGCAGTCCGAAAGGAGGAGGGCAAGTCATGGGAAGACGCTCCTAGGGGGCCACTCCGTGAGGACCAAACGCGAAGAGGCTCCCAGGTTGCACAGGAAGAGCTACGGCTGGGGAAGGAGGGTCTCTGC
>NW_015241230.1:0-607 GCF_001447785.1 Gekko japonicus | reverse complement strand
AGAGACAAAAGTCAGCTCTGGGTTTTCACCACAAGCGACATAATGCCATTGGGCTGATAGAATTATTTTGGTTTATTTTCCTCCTGCTGGCTGACAAAATGGGAGCAGGGGTTGCTGGTGGGAGGTCTCCCAGCATCACAGGAGACCTGGCAACCCTATTTGCTCCCTCTACAAGAACACCCTCCTGAGCAATTCCATTTTGCTCTTGTTATTGACTAGGTGCTGCTTCTAAGCCACAAAGCGCTTTAATTCCCAAGAGTGTTCTCCCTCATGAGACAACGGCAGCAGTGATTTTAACAAACTCAAAAAAATTGGGCTGGAATTTGAAATAATGGATGAAACTACTGGCCGTTCAAACATACAAATGCGACGTCCAACAGTAAATCCCTCTGACACTGGGCAATATTTGGTCCTCTTCCTGAAATGCCAGTGAACATTATCTCCGGGTGCTGGCACATCCAAAATAATTTTTTTCCTTTTCAATTAATGTTAGCTGAAGTCCCACCCATTCCACCTCCTACCCACTCCATTGCAAAGCTTAGAGGCTTCTCCCCTCCCCTTCTCTGCCTGCCTGCCAGGAATGCTCTCATAATCCCTCGTTCCCCCC
>NW_015241229.1:0-607 GCF_001447785.1 Gekko japonicus | reverse complement strand
TATCTGGATTTTGCTTCAGCTTTCCACAACTTTGCCCCAAAGGGAAAAGTTCTACATAACATAGTAACTACCTAGGTAACCATAGTCAAGATTTGTCTTAATGAGCAAGAAACATTTCACTTAATGCTATTTTGAAGAAATTAAGTGCATATAGTAAAAACAAAGTTATGCTTTACAAAATGATCTATTTTACCATCTTCTCCTTCATAGCTGCATCAAATTTTGCTTGCACTTTATCCAGTTCTGCTTGTTTCTCATCTAATAATGCCTGAGCCTTTCCTAATTCTGCATTTGCTATTTTCAAACGTCCCTCTTGTTTTGCCAAGTTGGTCTGAAATGAAAAATGAGGCAATAATAGCTTTTCAGAACTTGGTTATTTCTTTTACAACTGTTTGTAAGTTTTTTTTTCTATTAGAGCTATTAAAAACAGAGAAACAAACCAAAACTTGTATTAGCTAGATTAATACCAGCTAGGTAACAGGAAACGGTCTCCCAAAAAGGTTTACACTCAGAAAAGGCCTACTTGATTTTGTTCTGCCTGGCAATCAAAAGAAGCACTAAGAGTAGAGTTGCCAGTGTCCAGGTGGCACCTTGAGATCTCCTGCTA
>NW_015241228.1:0-607 GCF_001447785.1 Gekko japonicus | reverse complement strand
CGGGGGGGGGGCATAAGTCCGCTGCCACCATTTCAGAGCATGACGTGGTGTCAGTGGAGAGGTGAAGCACATTCAGGGGAGGTCTGGGCTGCAGAGGTTCTTCCCTGCACAACCCCCTCCTATGGGGAGAACTCCAACGTGTAGCCTCCCTCTTGCCTCCTGAAGCGGTACGGTCCTTGGGAGGGGCGGGCTGTACCATTCGTTTCCCATGGGAATCAGCCCACGGGAGAAGGGGCAGGGGGACAGGGATTTGCACTCGGGCCGTGGATCGTCCCTTCCCCACCCGCTTCCCTGTGAGTGTTGCTTGAGGAGGCGGTTGCGATGTCCCTCCCCCCGGCAGACACACCCCGTGGACTCGGCGATGCCTCTGTGGCTGGGCCCTGGCCTCGCACACGAGCAGCAGTGGCGGGCGCACTTGGGGAGGCCTGCAGACTTCCTGTGCAGCACGTGGTACAGTTTCCTGCTCATCCGGAGCCCGTACCTGCCGCCCGGAGCCCGGTGGCACGCTAGGCTGTTTCCAGGTCTGCCCCAGTTCCTACCAAAGCAGAGGGCCACGAGGACTCCTTGCTGGAGCGTAATCCTCAGGCGCGCAGGGGCCCAGTCGGGA
>NW_015241227.1:0-607 GCF_001447785.1 Gekko japonicus | reverse complement strand
CTCTAGATCAACTGCAGAAATCCAGGTGAAGTTCTGGGCCTCGGAGACATCTCGCACATGAACCCTGTTGGTCCACTCTTGAGGAAGCAAGAGGAAGGTCCCATGGACAGTCTTCGCTGCTGGGCCTGGCTGGCTGATTTCTTCTTTGGCCTGCCTGATCTCTGACCCTCACTTTCCTCGTGGCTTTTCGCGGCTCCTGTCCTACAATGTGGCACAATCTCTGCTGTTACCCAGATCCATCCCCAGGTCACTCCTCTCACATGGAGAGCGTCTTCGGGTGTGCAAAAACTTTGAAAATTCTGAAGCACAAGTCCGCTGGCAGGAAGTAGTGGCTTGAGTGGGTTGTACACACAAATCCAAGTCTCAAGAAGAAGGGAGACGGCTGTGGGAGATGGGATGGGAGACTGCTGGGAAGGCATCTATGACGGGTCCCCACAAAGGGCGCCAGCCCTGGCAATGTAAGTCCAGCTATGAAGCCACCCCACAGACGCACTGCTCGAGGGTGGGAGTCCCATCTCCATACTTAGAACACACCGAGTTAGTAGCAGGCCACGGACTCTTATGATGTATGGCTCAGATGAAAGACCACAACCCAAGGATATTAAGA
>NW_015241226.1:0-607 GCF_001447785.1 Gekko japonicus | reverse complement strand
AAAGCAGCCAAAATGGAGGTATTATAGGCTAGAAACTGGTAGAGCTCTTGGAGATGTCAGTTGGGGCAGCGGCTAGGAGTGCTTTCTTCCATCTTGCCCACAGAGCATTTATTTTTATTTATTTTACTTAAAAGCTTTGTGGGCTACTCCTTCCACTCAGCTTAGAATGCCCAAGGTGAAGAACAATGGCAACATGAAAAAAGCTTGGAAATACAAACGAGTACATAAAAACTTGCAAAAAGACATGTAAACATATGGCGTCATGTGGGTAGCCATGTTTGTTGGTAGTAATACAGCGAAATTTGAGTCCAATAGCACCTCAGAGACCCAGATGTTTTCCCCAGAGTATAAGTTTTCGCGAGTCAATTGGGCGTTGACTCATGAAGGTTTATAACCCAGGGAAAATCTGTTGATCTATAAGGTCTTACTGGACTTGTCGCTTACTCATGTAAACTTACAGAGACACACGAACAGGAAAAGAAAGCCACTGCTAGTGAGTGAGGGAATGCCAAACAAAACAGGAAAGTCTTCATTAGGTGGTGGAAGACAATGACAGAGGGGGAGAGACAAATCTCACTAAGGAGGCAGTGACACAGTTTTGGTGTCA
>NW_015241225.1:0-607 GCF_001447785.1 Gekko japonicus | reverse complement strand
AAGAATCCACAACTTAGAGGGAACATTGCATACCACTACTTTATCTTGTTTATTTCTGTTACAGCAGGGTAAAATGTTCTGTCTGTGTATTTCAGTAAAATCCCGACAGGGATCCTTTTGGGCAAGGTGTATATAGTTCCTGTCTCAGGACACCAGCTTTCCTTCTGAGTGGCTGGAAAGTGACAGAAACAAAAACCTGCTGGAGGAGAGAATTACATTTAGTCAGGTAAGAACATACCTTGCCTCTCATTATCCTCCTGATGCTATTTTCCTCTCTCCTGTCATGTGAAAAAACATGCCCTAAGGCTGTTCCCTTTCAGGCTATCAGTAAATCAAGAATTAACCTGGATGGACGCTACAGAGAAGCAGGGGCAGGATTTCTAGACAGCAAGCATTTATCCCTGTAACAGTAAAGAGCTGAGTAAATTGTTATGAGATACTGTTGCTTTCCTTGCAACCTAGCAATGCCAACATTTGTACCTACGATCCTTGATTTAATAACAACAAAAGGCCAAATAATTTTCTCATCAGTTATTTTTGCTCAGGGAAGAAATGTTAAATTATTTCCCTCACTGTTGTACTCTTAATTGAGGAAAAGTGGGGGGGG
>NW_015241224.1:0-607 GCF_001447785.1 Gekko japonicus | reverse complement strand
CCACCTGGAGGCTGGCATCCCTATATGACCTGCTGGTTGGATGATACCAGGATATGCGGAGAATATTGCATGGCGGGTACAAACATTCAATCAGGCACTGTATACAAGAACCCTGCCCCTTGTGGAGGGCAGGTAGCTCTCAGATCAACCGTCAGTCCTCATAGAGCAGGAAGGGAGAGGAGAGCGACTTGGAATTTAATCATACCAGCCACGGGCTGCACAACTTTCGCAGCCAACGTCCACAGCTGCAGCTGTTCTTAGATATTACAACCCCCCCCACCCCACCCCCGGCTCTTTATCCGTCCCGCTTTGCTCGATTATATCCTTCCATCGGCCGCATTTGTTCCTTTGTTTTTCCACACAGAGGAAGAAAAGAAAGGGATTTCCTTCCCCCCCCCAGAAGATAAGAAGCCAAGCTAAAGGAGAAATAAATAACTGAATCGGAAGTAGCTTGCGGATCTAGCTTAGACCTGGTACTATAAGATCAGTCTCAAAGGGAGACGAGGATAATCCAGGTGACGTGCAGAGAGCAACAAATCTTCTTATATTTATATCTTCTGGTAGGGCTTTCGACTGTTGATTCTGGAGATTGGCTGGCATCGAATAC
>NW_015241223.1:0-607 GCF_001447785.1 Gekko japonicus | reverse complement strand
GGAGAAGACCTCCTTTTCCACCCAGATCTGTTCTGCTCGGTATCTTGTATTTCCAGCTTGTTCTCAAGAACACCATGGCAGTAATGGATTTGCAGTACACCTGTCCCTTAGCAAGAGCTTGGAATCTTACCTTGTCAAATCACACTCACACCCCCATCCCCAAGCCTTCCATTATCAAAATGTTTGCTCGAAACAAGAATATTTTATAGCTCTTGTAGAACGAGTAGATCTGGGTGTGTAAGATAAGTTTGTTGAGCGGATTTGGTTTGCTGTGAAGGAATACTCTTAATAGTCCCATTCTTAGCCGGGTGGCATCCTTTGAAGTCCGTTGGTCAGTGGACTTAAAAAGGGGCAACGCTTGCTTACTAACGAATCGTAAGCAACAGGATTTATTTGGGCAAAGGAGACTGAGATATTCTTCCGGGAGTGAAAACGATTCAGTGGATTGAAAAAATTCAGCATCGATAGTAACTGGTTGTAGGAGGTCCGAAATGGAGTTTTGGGTAAATTACAGCAAAAACCTGTGCAAGCTACTGCAGTCCAATCCAGGAGTCTGCAGCCTTTTTGAGCTTGAGGGGACCTTGGAGTTCTGACATAGCAAAGTGGG
>NW_015241222.1:0-607 GCF_001447785.1 Gekko japonicus | reverse complement strand
CCCTTGGGAATATTTTTGCTGTATGTGTAATCTGTTGCAGGACTTTCTTCTGGTTGCTTAAAGTTAATGTCTGTTGTTTGATAGCTTGGTCTCCACTATGGATTTGACCTCTGGCTTTGGACAAATTGCAGCAGTGAATCCTCCAGGACTTTTGAGAGGGCAGCCCTGAAGGTTGGATAGTGCTTTGAAAAATAAAAGCATTAGCATAAATGATGAAGTGTAACCAGGTGGGGTGAGTAGCCTCACAGAGAGGATGCAGTTAGTTATAAGTCCCTGTGCTTGTGCCTGAAATAAATAGCTTGTGTTGGATGATTCCAGGAAAATTCAGAGGTGTTTAATTTGGGATGTTTATTATGCATCAGTCCAGCTTGCTCTTTGATTTATTGCAGAAGATCAGCAAGGTACCTCAGATTTAAAAACAATCTGTTTAGGAATTTGGCACACTGGAAGACGTGCTATCTCTTCCCACTCCTTCCAGTTATGTTGTAGCCCTAGCATTTTTCATGCCTGGTGGACAGGGGCCTCACAACACTGGAAACAGAAGTGGCACATGCTTGTGCTGTGGCTCAGTGGGGAGGGGCTGTGGCCAATACTCCCTCTAAGCTGT
>NW_015241221.1:0-607 GCF_001447785.1 Gekko japonicus | reverse complement strand
CAAAAAAAAAAAGACCCAATTTTTTCCCCTTGCAAAACTTTCAAAGAAAACCCGATCGACGTTCACATCCAAAAAAAGGGTACTTTAAAAAAAGAAGAAGAAAAAAAGAAGGAACTGCATCAATCATTAAACAGTTAAATGAAGGTAGTATGACAGTCCCTATTGTTCGGGGAGAGAACACTTGTCTTTTCCAGAGCAGCTGCCAGGTCCTATTAGATGCAGAAAAAGGGGATCTTTTTGGACTGGGGAGGGGATGGTTTCCGCTATTGAAAGCAGAAGACAATGGTCTGCTTTTGTGGACCCCTCAAGCCCCGTCTAACATCTGTCCAGAATCAATTTTTGACCTAATGTTTCTTTCATCGAATATTAGGCTTGGCAATCCAACGGCAGCTTGCTGGTAGGGGCCAGGATTTTCTTACATGCGGAACAAAGCAGAGGGCGCACCACATCTCCGACAGAGGCCCACATGTAAATGTATGAGGGCTGTGCAGAAGCATCTCAAGGTTTCTTAGAAGGGTTGTTTGTGGGCCCAGGCGCTCGCAGAGGCCCTTGGTAGTTACACACTGACACTCTGGCACAGTTCCCATCCAGTTCCACAGAGCCTGAG
>NW_015241220.1:0-607 GCF_001447785.1 Gekko japonicus | reverse complement strand
CCAGAGCAGGCCCGTTCTGCCACACTAACATAGGTGCATTTCCTAATGGCCAGTTCTCTACAGTTCTCCATGTCCACCAACAGGGGGAGATGCACATCAAGGCAAGGAGGTAGATGACAGAATGGGAGAAGCTAACAGACTTGTTAAGAGAGAAAACGTCAAGGGAAACTTGTAGGGGTGGAGAGACAGCCAAGGAGACTACAGTGGCCAACGACTCAAAATTTGCTTAATTTGGAATGGTTTCTCCATTACACACTTTTTCTGCCCCAGCAAATTTGCTATCAAAATGGTTAATGAGTGAGTTTCCCCTTCTCTCACGTCCTCTGCCCACCTGTTGTTCGCCACTGTCCAAAAGTTCACACCCCTCCTCCCACCAGGCCCTTGTGCACAACAATGTCCTCATTTTTCAGGTGCAAAATTTAAATGGGCTATCGTAGATTTACTGCCGTTTATTCAGATCTGCAAGCTGTTTTCTATGTAGATGCCAAACGCCACATCTCTGGCCTATTTTCTGCTTTCACAATTAGCCTAGTTATTGTCTGCTTTCTTTAGCCATGATCACCACCAGAATATGGTTCCCTCTTCTCTCCAGGGACTATATCTGCTC
>NW_015241219.1:0-607 GCF_001447785.1 Gekko japonicus | reverse complement strand
CACCAACTCATACGTAACCAGCCACATTTGTCCGTAGTAAATCCAAAAATGCACACCCTGTCTCTTGAAAGCCAGCGTGTGGTGTAGTGGTTGGAGTATCAGACTAGGATCCGGAAGATCCAGCATTCG
This sequence comes from Gekko japonicus, assembly GCF_001447785.1. Lineage (NCBI taxonomy): Eukaryota > Metazoa > Chordata > Lepidosauria > Squamata > Gekkonidae > Gekko > Gekko japonicus. The sequence continues at coordinate 478 of NW_015241219.1, read as the reverse complement.
GATACCCACTCTGCTATCAAGTTTGCTGGGTGACCTTGGCGAGTTATGTTCTCTCTTAGTCTAGCCTTCCTTGCAGGGTTGTTGTGAAGGGAGGGAGTACTCTGCCCTGAGCTCTTTGGGAAGAAAGCTGGGATAAATGCGTACCAATAACTTAAACTGTAAAGAATAAATATCTGGCATTCAGATTGCTAATCCTACTTTGATCAGATTCAGGCGGGTAGCCATCTCAAAGTTTGAGTCTTTGTTCTTCCCCTACTTTTGTCAGTCACTGAAATATTTAAGCAACTGGGTACAGGCCAAGCCAAGCAGACGGGTGGTAAAATGCCTTGCTCTCCTTAAACCCTTGCAGGGGGACGAAGATGCCGTCCAGTTTGCCAACAGAGTCAAATCCGCCATTGCTGCTCGAGCAGGCTTGATGTCGCTTCCTTGGTGAGAGGCCTGACCTGTCTCGACCCAACAGGGTCCCTCTCAGGGTTGT
>NW_015241218.1:0-607 GCF_001447785.1 Gekko japonicus | reverse complement strand
ACAGCAAAAAACAGAAAATTCTATTAATGTGACAATTTCTTTCCATTGGCAGGAAAATATCGGTGGCTAGACTTGTGCTGTTATTACACTAAGTTTGTTTCTAGAGCACCTTTGAGAAATTGGCAAGGTAATATTTTCAGCCGTCATCCTGGAGCCATGAGCCTGGATGCAGACTTATGCTCTATTTTTAATGTTTCTCCAATATATATCAGGCATTTTCAAATTCCGCATTAAGCCCCAAGTCCAATTTTAGTAAGATCCTCATGTGTTGCGTTAGAAGCTGACAAACGATATTGGCATGGTTAAATTCAATGGATAGTCGAAGAGTAGAGAACAAATGAGTTTCCTTATATTAAAGACACAATCTAGTTTCACAAGCTTGCTGGTTCTCTTTGGGTGTCCCTGTTTCGAGTTTGCTTCTCTGTTGTGCGAATGGGAGCCATGAGCGTTCCTTTTCATGCCGTTTACGGTTTTCATGCACGATACTTTTTTCGTACTAAAAAGTAACATTTTTTGATGTTACTTGTGCATCAGTAAATCAGCATCATGGGGCGGGACAACGGCATGCTATAGCCCAGTCCCATCAGATTTCGGAAGCTAAGCAGGG
>NW_015241217.1:0-607 GCF_001447785.1 Gekko japonicus | reverse complement strand
CCCCCCCCCCTTTACGGTAGCCCTCGCCAAGCGCTCGCCCTTCTCATTGGCTGCTAGAATCCACCCAATCCCTTTCCACCAGGTTTTTTTAAAGGCAGTCTCACGCCCCTAGTCAGGTACTTCCTCCGTATTGCCCAATCGAAGAAGCTTTCGCTACATGATTGATGTAGTAGGCGGGCTCTCGGAGGCGCTGGAACCCGAAGGAAGGGCGGAAGTAAGCTCGAAGGAAGGGCAAAAGCCGAATCGGAGGAAGCGGGGGAAGCAAAATGGCGGCGGCGCGGCAGCTTTTAGCGTCTTGCGGCCCTTGGGTGCTCTTGGTTGCGGCGGCGCTGCTAATCCCAGCTGAGGCTCTGGGGACCTTGAACCTGCACGAGCTCAACGAGCTGAAATATGGGATCGAGATCGGTGCGGAGCCTGTCGTGGCTGGGCAGGTACGGCTGGTCGGGGCCGAGGGAAGTTGGTTGGGGGGCGGAGTGCCCTGGTCTGAAGCCTGTTGCAGCAGAAACAACAAAAAGGTGTATGTCGGTGTATATGTATTACAGTCATGAGACCATCCGTAGACGTGAAAATTATGGTAAAACATTCTTATATATAAAAACAAGATGCA
>NW_015241216.1:0-607 GCF_001447785.1 Gekko japonicus | reverse complement strand
CTCCCTAAAACGAGGATTGGAAACTGCATCGCCGCCGCCTAGAGCTTCAAAGCAACAAGCCAGAGACTAATCTTCAAAGAACTGTCATGCGGACACGACAGTGATACTTAAGAAATGCTCAACAAGCCCTAATGGCTCACTCAACATATTCATAGTCTTAACAAGCCGGGCACAATGCAAGAGAGTCTGCAAGTGTCTTCAGCGTCTCTCTCAGTGAACTGACTACAGAAAAACTCTGCCTTCTCGTGACTATAGTGTTCGTGTTGGAAAGTATCCCAGTTTTTACTATTTTTCTCATGTTCTCTGCCATTGAATATCGCTCTTTTTAAATGTATGCTCAATGTTTAGTATGTTGTAAGGTCAGTTGCAAGGTTTGTTATACTGCATGAACGGGGGGAGGGGGGTTCGGGAATGGAGGGAGTGTTTCTTGCCTCACAGTTCTACGTTCCCTAGAGGGTTGCTGGGCAACAAAGCCCTAGCCTTCTGTGTCTTGAAGCAGGGACACAGAAGCCAAGGGAACAGTTAACAGTCTGTATTTCATCCACTATAATAACTCTTATACAACTTTTTACATAAGTTTTGGAAAGTACATCCTATATTGATAACA
>NW_015241215.1:0-607 GCF_001447785.1 Gekko japonicus | reverse complement strand
GGAGATAAGTGAAAAGTTTGTAGAGAATTTTGAGCAGCTTCTGCTCATTTGGAGTTCTTGTTTTTTCCCTTTGAAAAATCAGTTGCAGAAACTGATGCTCATTTTAGCACCCATCTGGTGCTTGCTTGTTGACCATTTGTGTGAATTGCTCAAGTGCATCAGAATTGAGAATATCACATTACTTCCGTTTAGATCATGTGAAGCTGGCCAACATGTACATGTAAATATACTTTCTGATGCACATGCAGCATCTCTTCCTTTCCCCTCTCCACCTAGCAATCTGCAGACATTCACAAGTCCACCTTCCAATTTTTTCCATTTAATGGAGAGTAAATTAGATAGAAGCAGGGGAAAGTTCAGGAAAATTGTCTGCATTAGTGAAATTAAATATCCACCTCCAAAATTGAATCTAGTGGATTACTGTGCTTTCTCCCAGAAAATGTAATTGTCATCAGAACATTATTTTTGATGCTTCTGCCTTTTTGCTCAGATAAAACCTACTGCCAAACCTTTATGGGGGGATTTTTACTTTCAGTGACATTGTCACCACCTCCTTCTGTTCTATTCCTTTGGTTTTAGTTCTCCTTTCACTGCTTGCAACTTCTCT
>NW_015241214.1:0-607 GCF_001447785.1 Gekko japonicus | reverse complement strand
GTGTGCGGCAAGCACAGAAAGAAATATCCATTATCAAATTAGTAATAATTGAACTTTGAAAGTATCTCTACATGAAGTATTGAACAAAGTCTATTCACACCAGCCACCAAGATGGTCTTGACCTTGTGCTATGGAAAGAGGTAGGAAAAGGAGTACAAGATTTTATAGACAGTCTAACTAACTTCATTAAGCGAACACCACATTTATGGGTCAACAAATGATTAAACGGAGCTCTGTTACCTTCGGAAATCATTCAAACTGCAATCTCTCTTCAGTGTTTTCCTTATACAATTTTAATTGCATGGAATCAATCCAGATTAAGTATACCTGCCTTAACTATCCAATTTCCATGATTCGCACGGTTGCAGGTGGGTGTCTTCTCTAAATATTTTAAAGATCTCAATAAATTAATATTAAGGAATACAAAGATAAAATTTCATTCTGCATCTTTCATTTATTCCTGCTCAGATCGTGGAAAGTTTCTGCCATTATTTCCACAGATATCAGTCCGAAATGTCATATCACATGGTTTGGCACACACTTAGCCAAGATTAAAAACACTGTTTTCACAATGCAGATCTGAAATAGGGATGCCAGCCTCCAGGTG
>NW_015241213.1:0-607 GCF_001447785.1 Gekko japonicus | reverse complement strand
CTTCCCACACCGTGGAGCAAGACACTCCGCAATTTTGGTTGAGATGAAAATATTCTTTTAGTTCCTGTTGGAGTTCCTGTCTTGTTGTCTCTTCTATTAATAAATTTTTGTTGAAAGCCCATTTGTGTCTTATTTTGTTTACTTGGCTGAGCCTCAGGATACAGTGAATCAGAGCATGGTCTGACCAATTAATACTACCTATTTCTGATGACTTTATTAGGGGAAGTGTTGAATGAGTCACAAAAATGTAGTCTAATCTTGAGTATACTTTATGTTTTGCGGAGTAGTATGAGTAGTCTCTCTCTTTACCATGTTGGATTCTCCATATATCACTAAATTCCATATTTTCTGTTAGGTGGTGCAATGGACTTGGTGCAACCCTTGTGCTTGTCATCTTTTTGGAGAGGATTTGCCCAGCTTTTGGTTGAATAGGTAGTTGAAGTCCCCTCCAATAATGATGTGGCCCTTGCTAAAGCGTTGTAGCTTTGTGAATGTGGTTTTTAGAAAATCGATTTGACCTTGTTGGGTGCGTATATTGATGCCAGCGTGACTGAGCATCCTTGTAAAGTCCCTCTCAGAAATATATATCTACCATCACTACCTTTTT
>NW_015241212.1:0-607 GCF_001447785.1 Gekko japonicus | reverse complement strand
AGGGTTTGAACATGGGTCTCCCAAATCCTGGTTGCTCCAACCATCACCCTACACTGGCTCTAAAAATGTTATACTGGTCCATACCATTAATGTTTACCACCAACAACATGTTACATTAACTCAGTAGTAGTGAGCAAATGAGGCATTTTCAGAGTGATCAAGCAGTGATCTTATGCCTTTAGCAGTGCCATCCTAGGAAGAATTACACTGGCCTCAGATTGCCCTGTAAGGTGTCCTGTCTTCAGAAATTCACACTGGATATGTTCAGAGGTACTCATTAATTTCCCCCCACAGTACTTTGTTTCACAGTCCACCCCTTGCACTAAAAATAGGTTCCAGTGCCAAGCCCTGTCTCTCAGTCCTACATACACCTTTATTTTCAGATGATCACTCTTTAGGGACAGGGTTGCCTCACAGAGTGTAATGCTGAAGCCTATGGTTTGGAGTGCCACCACCAAAAAGGCCTTCTTCCCCAGTTGGTTACTGCCTAATTCCTGAATGCAAAGGCGTCTCTGAAGCCGCTCTTACAAGGAGACCGAGCTTCACATTGGAACAGGCAGTATGGAATATATAGAAGAAATAATTGCCCATGCTTATGGCAGCCTAC
>NW_015241211.1:0-607 GCF_001447785.1 Gekko japonicus | reverse complement strand
CAATTTGTCTCCATCCTTCTTAAAGTGTGGTCTCTCCAGAACAGGACACCGTCTTCAAGATGAGGTTTGTCTAGCATTGAACTATTACTTCCTTTGACTTGAATAATACGTTTCCAGATCCGCAGCCCCTTGATTCCCATTTCCTTGGGACGTAATGGATGGCCCAGTTTATTGCAATTTCTCCAGCCCCACCTTCCTTGAAATAAAACCAAGGTGGCTTCAATTCAAATGAAATAATATGGTATGAAAACGCAGCATAAAATCACCGAGAACTGAAAAGGGGGGAATGGTTCGCAATAAAGGATAGGATTACAGCAGAAGAATAAAATAATAATAAACCAATCATATGCCAATAAAAAGAAGAACATGCTATCATTCTAAGTCCCCAAAATCCTCCCTGGAATGAGATGCCTTTCCCAGGCTTGATGAAGGTGGATAGTACCTGGGCCAAACTGCTGTTGATTCCTTTAAATGTGGATCTGCCCCAGTCTGGTGTAAAGTGTGGAAGGGGACATTATTTAGAAATCACAGCTAGGGACCCAGAGATGAAGCTGGAGGTTGGAAGAATTTGTCCCCACACACAGCCAGTTCGGTGTAGTGGTTAGGA
>NW_015241210.1:0-607 GCF_001447785.1 Gekko japonicus | reverse complement strand
TGAAAGAGTCCTTTCTCTGCCCGAATCCCTGGAGAACCATAGACAGTCAGTATACAGTACTGCATCCGATGACGCAGTTGTGTGACTGGGCATAAGGCAGTTTGATATGATCGCATGGAGGGAAAGCCAATCGTTTTTTGCCTGTCAAAATAATCCACTCCCTCCAGCGGTCCTTTTTGCCATCCACTGCAGTTTGTAGCTTGGCTCACTTATGCAAGACCTCTCTTCTGTAAGCGCCTTTCTGTAACTCACCTGCTTGCCGTTTAGGCTGTGTAGTGATGTAGTTGTGCAAGGTAACCGACAAGTGGTTAATTGTCAGCAGGATCCGCAGGGATTTGGGGTAGTTCTATGAATAGGCAAGCGCTGTCTTAGGAGCCAGGAAGCAGCACACCGAACTGTGTGGTCACGAGGCCAGTTCTCTGCCCCAGGGACCAAAGTGAGTGTGTGAGGTACAGCGGTGCTGCTGAGGCTGAGTTTGCTCCCGGTGTGTCTCACCAGTTATCTCCCTTATCTCTCTCCCTTTGTCAGTACATCTTTGTTTATGCTTTTGTGTGTTGCTATTCCCTCCCAAAAAAAAAAAAAATTTAACAACGGGGTGGGCATTTAA
>NW_015241209.1:0-607 GCF_001447785.1 Gekko japonicus | reverse complement strand
TTATGACTGACCCAGGTCACAAGAACACCTAAAGGACACCAATAAAAATTATTGACCACTCTTGATTTCATAGAGGAACAAATTAGTCTTGATGGTGCTTTGAGCAGCTGCATAACAGATGTAACCATGTTTTGTCTGGCTTTGTCTCCCTGGAAAAATGGCTGCTCCTCATGTCTGCTTTCTGTTCTTAAATGAGCATCTCTGTTTTATAGCCAGAGGTCAGTGTTTGGGCCATTAACCTTATTTATTGTTGCCTTCTATTAGCATAATAATCATTCCAATTTATCATGGACGATATTTGCAGTACATTGGCATCTTTGATTTGAAAGGAAGCCAAAATCTACTGCTTTAATTTTGTTGTTGTAATCTTCTTCCAGCCTTTCATCTGTGATTCCCATACAGGGCCTGCTGATGAAGTACAAGGGCTATCAGTAGGACAGAGAACCGGCTGACAATTAGATTTAATATAATCCTAGTGAGTAGATTTAGACAAACATGACATATATGCTGTAAAATGACTTCATAAGTACTCTGGATTACAAAGGAGATTAATTTTTTTTAAAGTAACACTGATAAAGCAGCACCATTTTCTTCTGTAAACAGACAT
>NW_015241208.1:0-607 GCF_001447785.1 Gekko japonicus | reverse complement strand
CAGCCAATGGAAGAGCTGGAAATGGCCAAAGTGTTAAGGTAATTGTACATTTAGGATGACCATTGTCTTAATGCCCACCATCCTTTTCAGAGCACAATGTGTTCCAAGCACATATTTTTGAGCCTTCTGACATGATGGTGTGAAGACACTGAAATATTATGAGAACATTTTTATTCCATGGCTACCATCTCCTTTTATGGAGGCTTCTCATACATGTTAGATGTGTAATTTGTTGCATTAAATGCAACATAATATAACATTAATTAATTGTTCTCAGGATTCAGGAATGATGATTCAACAAAAATCCTCATGTTGGTCCCAGTGCAAAGATAATTTCTCACAAAGCAGCGTTGGATGCAAGTAAGCATGGCATTCAGGGATACAGCAGTGAATCAGCACCTATCAACATTCCTATCCAGTCTAGGGAACAGATGAAGGATGTGCATCCTCATCTGTACTGATTATCATTGTGCCAAACATCAGAACACAATGGTAAAATTTGCACATGAATCTACCTGCGCATGTAGCTCTGTGAAACCTGAACTTAGCGCCATCCAGTTTATTTGCCACAATAATTTTATTTCCTTTAAGCATGATTAAAAGTTTG
>NW_015241207.1:0-607 GCF_001447785.1 Gekko japonicus | reverse complement strand
AAGGGAAACCTTTACCTTTACTAATTTTTAAAAACGGCAATTCAATTTGCATTGTTTTAAAATTTATTACACCGGGCAAATGATATTTGTTTATGGTGACCCACAAAGATCAGTAACATGTGAAAATGTGCATCTCTATTAGATGAAGTGTACAATCTCATCAGGTTATTACTATATTGTTTGTTAACCATATTTCTCTCTTACTTAAAAAAAACGTGACCCAATGTATTATCATCCTCACAGAAAGTGGATTTCAACGAATGTCTGGCTGTGAACCTGTTTCTGAAATTAACTTACAAAATTCAGGTCCTGTGAAATGCACGGCACCGAGGTAGCTGCTGTGAAACTAACTTGGTGTGAAAGAGCTTTTCAGAGCACCATTGTTAGTGCTCCATGGGAATAATTAATGCCACGCTGGTCTTGCTTGAGAAAATGTGGAATCCACGCCAGCAGCCAGCCCTTTTGCTCCCCTAAGCTGATGCACATGGCTTTTGATAGTTATGGGATTAGCCATTCAAAAAGCATATATTTTATTCCAAAAATGCTTCTAATAGCACCTTACTTCACCTCATGGGGAACCCAAGGCCTCCATGGCTGTGATTCAGTA
>NW_015241206.1:0-607 GCF_001447785.1 Gekko japonicus | reverse complement strand
TGAGACGGAACGATCAGAGCTGCCGTTCAAATCCGACACAACAAATTGGAGGGGAAAGCAAGGCTGATCTTGGCTGGGCGAGTTCATTAGCTTCGGCGGGGTCGAGGTTGTTAGGGGAAAGCAAGGCAGGGCCCGCAGTAGAACAGTAATTGGAAGCCCCGTTCACTCGGAGAAAACGGTAATCGTCCCGGTACACATTCCTCGCTTTAGCGCTGTCCCTCTGCCACCTTTCTTCTGCGGTCTTGCTTCTTTAAGTGTTTAATCTTCCGCAGGCTTTCATCTTTAATCAAAAAGCGGTTCGGCCGAGTTTTCCTCTTGCGCTGGAGAGAGTGGAGTGCCTTTGGATCTCAAAGGCCCCTCTGATTTGCCTTTGAGCACAGAGGAGGAGGGATCAGACCCCGGCATGTATCCATCTTTGCTGGAACAAAGGCACTTTGAAACAAAACAAAAAAAACCCCTTGCAATCTTTAATGGCCAGGCCTCTAGAGGAAGCCTCAAGGAATGCCTCTAACGAAATTAACTCTGAGCTGTCTCATTCGGAGAGCCCGTTTTCCGATTTTTTGGGGAGGGAGGGGAATCCAAACGGCATCTCCCACCAGCTCTTCCA
>NW_015241205.1:0-607 GCF_001447785.1 Gekko japonicus | reverse complement strand
CCCCCCCCATGTTCTAAACAGGGGGAAAGGATAAATGCTTTCGCCACGACTATCAGTAATGTCCCACTAATCTTGCAGGAACCACTGCAACACAATAGTTATCCAAATAAGGAAATGCTGTTTCATTTTATTACTCTGGAAAGCCATACAGAATAAATTCTGCATTGTACAGCACATTGATTGTTATAGGTACTGGTACAGCGTCATATAAGTGACATTTTCCTCGGATGCTGAAGGAAATAAGTTAAAAGGCTATAAACAGGCCTTGGCCACTGAATTGCACAAAAGCCATTACACGACATGAATTTTCTGAGAATATAGCCAGATTTCAAAGCATATTGTAAAATTCCCAGGCTGTTGTGCATGTGAAAAGAAGAAGAAAAATCAAATAGAAAAGGTCTTGGGTCAGGATTTCTTCCTAGAAGAGGGTGGGAGCTACTAGTTCAACTGAAGACGGTTCCAGTTAATTATAGGTCATTACTGGAAGAAGAGAACCTTTACAGTCTCATTTACATCAAGCTGCATAGAACACAGAGATTTTCAGCAGAAACCGGTTGCCGAATGTTGTAAACAGTGGATTTTACTATGTTGTCGAAGGCTTTCACGG
>NW_015241204.1:0-608 GCF_001447785.1 Gekko japonicus | reverse complement strand
GGTTTGTCAACAAGCCCCCCCACCCCGGGCTGTTTCATCTCGTGCTCCAAATTTAAACTTCTGTCCCAGTGCTAGTAAAGACCCCTGGTTAGAAAACTCCTGAAAAGTAGCCCCTCAATAAGCAATCACTGACCTAGTAAGGAAGACACAGATCTCACAGTTATAACTGAAACAAATTACATGGTTTATTGGAAAAGAGTGCAGAAGACTACAAGCATAAGATGGAGTTCTTGGTTAAAAGAAAATACAGTCAAATTGCACCAGCAGTCCTATTCTTCTCTCCATAAATAGCCTCCTGCCCATTCTAATTTACAGCTGAGTTACTAACCATGCAATCCTACAGACACTTTCCTGGGAGAACGCTCCACTGAGGATATGTTCTTATGCCTGCACTGTAAATTATTCTAGGCCTATAAAGCAGAGATATATCCATAGTTGCCTACTCAGAGGCCTCAATCAGGGCCCAGGGGATTTTCAGCCAGGTGCTGCTTGACTGGACCCATCCAGCCTTTTATTCCTTTCTCTTGGCCAGGGCTGAGAACAGAGATTTTAGTGTCCCTTCCCTTCCCTCCCTTCCTTCCGTCCCAGTTTGGTGTAGTGGTTAAGTG
>NW_015241203.1:0-608 GCF_001447785.1 Gekko japonicus | reverse complement strand
CACTACACCAAACTGGCTCTCACCATACCATAAATCTATGGTAAGTTGTTCTCACTGGCTTTTCTTTGCTGAGTCTGAATATCAATGAAAATTCCTGAGCATGACCCCCATCTACAGTGCCAGAACAGTGGGGGACAGAGATAGCTCAGTGGTAGAGCACATACTCTTTATCGTATAAGGTTCAATCTCTGGCTTTAAAATTGATAGTTTATGTCTATTTCAGGGTCACTATATTTGATGTTTAGAATGTAGACAACATGGAGGCTTCCGAACTAGACCTCATTCACAGATTGGACATAATATTTGGGAGACTCGACTGCTCAGTGGTTGAACATATGGTCTTCAGTCTCTGTCCTCTCCAGTTAAACAATCTCAAGTAGCAGGGTTGGAATGAAGCCCCTGGAGAGCTACTACCGGTTCAGATTGAAAATGCTGAGCTACAGCGATCAGTCGTCTGGCTCCATAGACGGTAACTTCATATACGAGCAGGGTAATATGGTGTGAGCATCAACTGAACTAGGAGTAGAGAACATAAAAGAGCCTTGTGCTATATTTAAAGGTAGAGTGATCCATCAGGTAGTTTCCAAGGCAAGAGATGAGCAGAGGTA
>NW_015241202.1:0-608 GCF_001447785.1 Gekko japonicus | reverse complement strand
ATCCATTTTCTGTGTCTTGGTGGTTTGTTTGAGATTTGAATATTACTAGATACCCATGCATGGTCTGAGATAGTGCAAGTTCCTATCTCAGCGTCTATGACTTGATTTATATATGTCTTAGACGTAATTAAATAATCAATCCTTGAATATGTTCTGTGTCTATGTGAATAGTAGGTGTATTGTTTGCACCCGGGGTTGCACAGTCTCCATACATCACACAACCCATAAGAGTCTAGTAGTTTCTCTAGCTTGGTCTTCAATGCTCTTTTTTGTTTATAGTTATGTTTTGTAGTATGTGATTTATCCCAATATGGGTTATTGATAAAATTGAGATCTCCTCCCAGTAATACTTCTCCCTGTTTAAAATCTGTCAGGGTCTGCAAGGTCTGTTTTAAAAAACCCAATTGGTTTTCGTTCGGGGAGTACACTGATGCAATCGTCAAGGGGTCCTTTTCCAACATTCCTTTTGCTATAATATAGCGCCCTCTAGGGTCTTTTAAGACTTGTTGGCACTGGAATGGTACATCTCTTGCAATCAATATTGCCATTCCCCTTGATTTGGACGTCCCTGGGGCAAGTAGTTGTTGCGAGAACCACTTGTTTTTAAA
>NW_015241201.1:0-608 GCF_001447785.1 Gekko japonicus | reverse complement strand
CAGTTTGACAAGAGCAGGGACAGCTTCAGCCTGGAATGAATGCTGGGAGAAGCTTGGGGGGGAAGGGATGGAGAAATCAGCTGGTTCAAAAACGAAACCCCAGAGAGCTTGTAGGCAGCCCTTGGAAGGAAGACTGGACTGAGGCAGTGGTTAGAATGATCCGCCTGCCCCACCAACCTGAGGGCACATGCTGGGTTGTCTATGCACCCCAAAGGACCTTAGCAACAATCCTTTAGAGGGCATGGAGGGAACCAGACTCATTTCCTCCACTACTGTGTTTCCAATCCGTTGCCCCCAAGGGCCAAAGCCAGTGGTGACACCAGAAATGACTGTTGTTTAAGAAGCAAGCAAAATGATGCATATTGAACAACAGCTCTTTGTTAAGAGGAAGGCAGATATTAGGTCCCATCCAGCCAATCAAGGAACCAGTAAAATTCCTTCCTGGCCCTGTCAACGGGCAGCCAGCCAGCACAAGGAAATGAAAAGGAAGTCTGCCAGTGACTTGTGACAGAGAGAGAAAAGGTGAGACAGTAAATGCTAAACTCTACAGCTGCCCAGCTCCCTTCTCTCCTACATATAAATGGTTTTAGTTTGGATTCCACATCTTC
>NW_015241200.1:0-608 GCF_001447785.1 Gekko japonicus | reverse complement strand
TCTCCAGGAGTTTCCCAACCTGGAGACGGGAACGCGACTCCCCCAGCCTCGCCGTTGGCCAGGGGAGACCCAGCCACCCTTTCCCAGAATGGCATTTCTGACATAACATTAGTCTGCCACCTCCAAATTCCACTCCGCTGCATGTGTTGATGTCGTTCTACAACTCAGAAGCACTGCGCATATGTCTTCCCACAGTGGTGCCAGATTTCCCTGGAAAAGGCAGTTATTCCCCTCCACCCACACCCCGAATGCTGTGCCAGTTTGGCTGGATGTTCCCTGCATAGTAAGCGGCTGTTACGGGTTGTAAAACGTCCTGAGCTGCAGTGGCTGCTTGGCCCTTCTTTGAAATTAGCCCTGTCTGGTTAAAGCAGCGTCCCGGCCTGAGTGCACTGGATGGACCACCTATCCCATGGGGCTCTTTCCTTAAAGGGAGCTTGAGGTGGTATAACTCCAGGGCAAACCACAGAGGTTGGATGACTGTAGACACACAGATCTAACTCCCCCCCCCTCCAAATAAGCAATAAGATACAGAATTCCTGGCACCCTGCCCAAGCTGTTCTCAGAGTTTCTTGGGAGAAGCCAGGAGAGTTAAATCTAATACAGCTGTA
>NW_015241199.1:0-608 GCF_001447785.1 Gekko japonicus | reverse complement strand
AAGCATCCCTTCCCCTGGATCAGGGTGAATGTTCTGTCTCCCATCCATCCCTACAAAAGACGAGGACCCGTTTTTAGAAACCCACATGGCACCTGGGCTTGTTGGCTCCAGTGCTTTTTTACTCTCTTTTTTTAACCCACCCTGCTGACTGGCAGGTTGTCGGAATGCTTCCCCCCCTCCCCCGCCCAAGAAACCCCAGGCATCGGAGAGGCTTGCAGCTAATGAAACATTAGCATATTATTAACATCATCATGTGTCACTAATTTCAGGTTGATTGAAGCCACTCCGAGTAAATGAGCAGGAGGTTTGTTTAAGGGGGAAGCGGTTGGGTGAGTGGGCAGGTGAAAGGGAGGGGGGACGATCTCTCCTCAATCAGATTAGATTAATTCCGAGTTGCTTCCCCACCCCGCTTTCGGTTGTTCCCCCCGGCCGGTTCCTTTCGATTCCCTTCTGCTGGGGATCCACGTGGAAATTAGGGATAATTTCACGTTCGGGAAATCAGCATCAAACACGACGTGTATCTTAGGCGGCCAACGATGCGTGTTGCCTGTATAAACGCATCGAGCACGCAGCTCGTATGCCCTGTGAGCGCAATGCAAAGGAGTCTA
>NW_015241198.1:0-608 GCF_001447785.1 Gekko japonicus | reverse complement strand
TTATCTGTTTCTTCTGGTTGGAAAGACACAAGCAGGTTGTAAGGTTGTTGTCCCACAATCTCAGAGTCCTTATTAACATCATTCAGAGGTAGTCTCTGGGACAGAACAGCAGCATTTATGTGCTGCTTTCCCGGGCAATGTATGATTTGGAACTGGGACAAGTGTTTAAGCGAACAGGCTAGTTGTCCTTGTGGTTCGTGGAAATTATGAAGCCATTGGAGGGAATTATGATCTGTCCTTAGCTGGAATTCTTTGCCCAGAAGGAAATGACAAAATTGCTTACTGAATGTCACAACATCCAACAGTTCTTTCTTTGTTGTGGGGTAATTCTGTTCTGATTTATTCAGGGCTCTGCTAGCATATGCAACCACTGTCTCCTTAGGACCATGTTGTTGTGCTAAGACTGCCCCAATACCACTGTTACTAGGATCAGTATCCAGGATGAAGGTCATCTGAAGATCCAGGTAGGCAAATATAGGTGTAGATATTAGCCTTCTCTTTAATGCCAGGAATGCTTGCTGACAGGCCACAGTCCAATGGAATCTTTGCCCCTTTTAAATTAATTTGTGTAATGGTTGGGCAATTGCAGCAAAATTAGGAATAAATCT
>NW_015241197.1:0-608 GCF_001447785.1 Gekko japonicus | reverse complement strand
TTCAAGGTGCCTAAAGGTGCATAACAGACCTTCCTCATGTAGCAGTTATAACCATCAGAAATGCATGTACTGCTTAGTGCAAGAGAAGGAGAGCAAGAACCTGCTAAATGGTGAGCGGCAAGATTTAAGGACTCTGCATTTCTGTGCATAAATTGCCCACCAAAGGGAGGAGTTGGGAGAGACACTTGGAGGTGGCTATTTAGAAGTCAGGCGTGTGGTGGTTAGGGAGGGAGACCGCGTGGGAGGAGAGCGCTTGGAGGAAACTCGAAGTGCTTTTCTTAGCAAACGGCATTTTGCCTCTGTGTGGCTGTGCATTGAAGAGGTTCAAGCCCTGGCATCTCCAGGTCAAGGGAAGACCAGCAGAACTGCCTGCCAATCAGAGCAGACCATTAAGCGCTAAATGGACCAATGGGCTGGCTCAGCTTCAGGTGTGAAGATCAGCTTAGGGCAAGTGGCATCGGAAGTGCTTTGCCTTCAGGAGGCCATACGTTCAGTTCCCATCCTGGCCTCTCCACTCGAAGGATCTCAGATACCTGAAGAACTGTGGCCAGTTATCTTCTGCTACTTTTTGATCCCGCCATCCTCTTGAGCAGGGCTCTTTTTGTAGA
>NW_015241196.1:0-608 GCF_001447785.1 Gekko japonicus | reverse complement strand
CTTAACCACCACACCAAAAATGAAAGCAGGTACTCGGGGGATAAAATCCAGTATGAGATAGTGTATTTCTTATTCACAGAGGAAACCTACAGTTATGCAAAAAATCTGCACATCCCAGTCTGCAGAACAAAGGATCGAGATGGTGATCACCCAAGTCGTCACCATGGAACCATAAAAATAATCAGGGACAAGGCCATGTTGTCTCTGACTGACCAGTGTCCCATACTGCGAAGGCTGCTCGGTCCATGGTTCTGAAAATTCACACGTGAGGGACCTTTAGAAAAGTTAGATGGTTTGGAATGTCAGCTGGTTTCATAATATTCGGTGTTTTGGATAAGAGGAAAGCATAAGGAGACTGTCAGAAGGCTTCTCTGAGGCCTGGTTCCCACAGGCTCAGTTGATTTTTTTGCTGTTGATTACTGAACACTTGAAAACCAGGCACTGAAATATATGAAGTAATGCCACTGGAAAGCATTGGACTTGAGAACATTTGAGAAGTAAGGGGAGTTCCGTCTGTGGAATAAGAACTGCGCTGGCCCATTCGCGAATGCAAGTTGTCACTGGGTGGTGCGGTAATTCAGTGAGGCGCAAGCGTGTGTGAACCAGCC
>NW_015241195.1:0-608 GCF_001447785.1 Gekko japonicus | reverse complement strand
GGGAAAGAAGAAATAATCTTTTCTGTGTTACGCTCAATTACACTTTTGGGTCTCTAAAGCTGCCTCTTGCATATAGCCTCTTTTGACCCACCTCAGAATTTTAAAATCCTGGCATGGATGAAGGAAAAACAAAACAACAGCAACAGACCAAGCAGATCTCTGTGGATTTAGAAAGAAAGTTACTGAGATTAGTATCATTGGGATGGTAAGGACATCTTTAAATATATGTTACTCCTTTCAAGTTAGATTTTAAAATATGGGGATAGATAAAATGTATACTTGACATTACTTACTCAGTTTATTGACTTCAGGTTTGAGCTAGTTATTTCCTTACATGTGCTACAAGGCGCATTAAGCTCTCCGCTTGCTGGAATACTGCCTGTGGGAATCAGTTGCATGATACCTGTGCATGGATACCTGGATCAGGTCTTTATACTTTCACTTTTTTTGATCTTTATATGGGTTAAAACCGGATGGGTAGTGCAGAGCAAAGCAGTGGCCAGAGGAAGGGTTACGCACATTCCCCCCATTCTCCATTTCCCTCCTCAAAATTGCACATCCCACCACCAATTAACTTAAGATGTTTGTCTGTCCCAAATATCGACTTT
>NW_015241194.1:0-608 GCF_001447785.1 Gekko japonicus | reverse complement strand
AGCTTAGCGGGAACCCTGCGTACTGCCAGCGAACCCTCTTCCGGACGCACGTCCAGGAAATCGTGCTTCTGCCCGGGAGCGAAGGATTGGAGTGCCTTGAAACAATGGGTCTTAGAGAGAAAACAGACTGAAACCGGCAATGCATCAAGAGGCTTTTGTTTCCCTACGAAACTCTGGCCGCCCGAGCACATCCCGCTGCAGTGAAGCAGAAGAGATGATTCTGCAGGTCGACTGTTTAAAGAGAAGAACTGCTGAGAGCTCAAGAACAAATTTCATTCCAGCTCCGGCAGGCTGGACACCTGCATTGCATATCCTTAATATATGCAGAGATAAGACTGCAGAGACGGGTTTCTTAAGGCCAAACTAGCTGGGAACGGTGGGGGGAAAGGACTGACAAGCACGAGGCGGTAGAAAATCTGGCACCGACGGAGTGCTTTCGTGCTTTCCTGACTGACTTGAATTCGGAATCGGCTGGGACGTTACCTTCACCGAAGAGATGGCCATAAAACGGAAGGGGTGGGGATGAGAGGAGCCGGAAAGGCTGGCTAAGGTTGAGTGTGTGGACAAAGGCCGTCCCCCAAATCTTCCCAAGATCTCCCTTTCTCACA
>NW_015241193.1:0-608 GCF_001447785.1 Gekko japonicus | reverse complement strand
CCTCATTGGGATGGCCTTAAGGGCTGGCTGAGCTCATATGAAGAAAAGCAGTCTCCTGGCTTTACTTCTGTGTTCACACTCCTCCTCTCTTACCATCCCAATGAGCAGATAAATGGCTTCAACTCTTGCCACCTCAGTAAGAGTTGGAGTCATTTGTCTGCTGCTATCATCCCCTCGTATAAAAAAGCCCATCTCTTCTGTTTGTTCTCCTGCTCATTACAGTAGGCTTTAAATCTGGTAATTACTTAGAGTTTCCATGGCATTTCTAAATGTTTTATTACTCCTTCTCCCTTTTAGTCTTAGCCTGTTTTGTTGGCTTGTAACCCGCTGGCAAGGGATCGGTATACATTTGCTTTTAAAATAATACATTAGGTGCTTTCTAAATAATGATAATCCCCCTTGAAGGATACATCAAAACACAAAGCCATATCTAGTTTCCGCAGCCCCTGACGTGATTGTTTATCTAGACATCCTTGATCATTCTCCTCACCATCTCCTCTGGGCAAGCCTCCTTTAGCCCATCAGTGCCATGCCCTGATTTACTCCATCCTGTTCACGTCTTTGCAGCTCACTCTGCTCAGTAGCTGAAACTTGTGGTGCATTCCTAA
>NW_015241192.1:0-608 GCF_001447785.1 Gekko japonicus | reverse complement strand
TTGATACCTGGGGCATCAACTGACCCACCCCCCAGGCTTAACTGCTGTGCTGCTCAGGAATGGACATGTGTGTTGTATCATGTGATTGTGTGGTGACTGAGGATCCTGGGGCAACAGCCTGGCCCCAGGGTCCCCAAGTTCATACTGCCCACCCAGGTGGGGTTGATCTTACTTACCCTCTTCGATGGTGGAAACCTCCTTTGAATCCACCTGCATCACATAGGGCCACTGCCTATGGACCATTTCTTCCACACCTAATGCAACTTCCCGCTGTGCTGAGACTGTGGCCACTCTTCCTGGGTAGGAGGTTGGACCTGCCCTCTAAAACAGATGAATGAGCTAAAATTTCAGGCTGAAATTTCCTAGTAGTGGCAAGCCTGGTTTGCCTCCCCCCATATGCTATCTTGGCTGTGGCCAGGGCCAAAGGTCCATCAACAAACTGCTCAAGGGCCTCCAACCTATCAAGAATGGCCTGCATGCCCTGGCTATCCTCCTCTTCATCAGAAGAGAGGGCGGCCACAATCCTTTGGGGGGCAGTTTGTGACACAGGCTGTTTGCCCTTTGAACACCCCTGCCCCATTTTGGGTGGCATGCCTACTGGGCCTAAG
>NW_015241191.1:0-608 GCF_001447785.1 Gekko japonicus | reverse complement strand
AAAACTGTGAGCTAGCTCACACTGCTTGCAGTTCATCTTCTTTTTGTGCCTGTGCAGTCAGATGCATCCATGAAATCTAAGATTGCATTGCCTGCTTTTTGTACCTGTGCTGTCGTTAGCATCAGTTCAAGAAGCGATCACAAGGACAGATAACCAAACACAAGATTAGCTGGGTTAATGAGGAGACTCCGAAGGCACTAAGGAGTAAGTTTCAGCCCCCAATTCTAAGACATTCCTTTAATCTTTTTACACCTTTTAAAATTGGGGGCAACAGCAATGGCAGTCAAATGTGTGTGCATGAGGTGGGGAGGAGGCTGCTGTGAAAAAGCTGTCTAATTATGTGAGAGAACAGTGTAATTATGCCAACTGGGTGCATCCAAATCCACTCACACACATCCAAACAGTTCACCAAGCAATTTGCACCCTGGTGAGGAGAAACATAGGTTAGGTCTGTCATAAAACAGTGACTGAATGTAGCATAGCAACTGCCGTGTAAAGCCATCCCATGACTGAGAAATTACTGGAAAGGGATATGAAAGGGGTAGCGTAAGAACAGGAGCCAGAATGGCTCATTCAATGAGCATTTCAGCTAACAACAGAACACTGCT
>NW_015241190.1:0-608 GCF_001447785.1 Gekko japonicus | reverse complement strand
AATAATTGTAAATAGAAAATTAGATGTATTGGAATGAATTTAAGGTCTGTGTATGTATTAGAAAGCTGAACAATCATGCAAATTCAGGGTTTGTAACGCTAACCAATTAGAGAAGAAGTAGGGAAAATAGAGCTGTGCTACTGGTCCTTTAGCCTGGTTAGAGAGGACCCAATCAGACATCAGGGAGTACGCTGCCCCTTTAGAATCTTTGAGAGAGGCCAATTAAAAGGTAGATTTTTTCAGTCCCCCCTTCAAGGACCATGTAAACCTACCGTGGTCACCCAGGGAGACAGAGGAAGATCTCTGAAGGACTTCAGAAAACAGGACAGAGCTGAAACCTAGATAGCTGTGGCAGAGAATTCCCTCAGGGGGTGGAAGACGCCTGAGAGCTGTGGAAGCTGTAAACCAGGGGGAGGGAGCTGCGGAGGGAGCCAGGCCCCAGCAGCCTGACAACAGCCAGTCTCAAGACAAGGTCCACAAAGGGAGCTGCTATGCTAGGGTTGCCAGGCCCCCTGGTGGAAGCAGGCGTCCCCCGCTGACAGGCCCCACCTCCCCGCTGCCAGTCAGATGGCCAGTGGGAGGGGCTAAAAGGTAAAGGTAAAGGTTCC
>NW_015241189.1:0-608 GCF_001447785.1 Gekko japonicus | reverse complement strand
CAGGAATTTCCCACCATGGAGTTGGCAACTCTGTGCTTGAGGCACCATGCCCCCCTTTCTCCAAGTTGGCCTCCTCCTCTGTTAAGCCTGTGTTTCTTGAAGTCCCTTGGGTCCATTGTCTTTAGAAAGACAACTGGGGAGATATTCTTCCCTGGGCAGAATGAAAGAGGCCCCTCGAAGAAACGCTGAATACGATGCTTGGTAGGACATCATAGACGATGCCTCTGGTAGGTACGTCAGCTTGGTTGCTCCTGTGTTGTTTTCACCTTCTAGTGGCTGCATTTTAAAATGATAACAGAAATGGGGGGGGGGGCTTCCATTGACCTCGCTGCCCTTCTTTTCATAAAAGGGAAGTCTGCTCAGCAATGCAAGACAATAACACCATCAAACCAGGAAGCAATGAATGAGCTTCATTCAAGCCGGGCAGCTTGATGCCTCTCTGATTGAGGGCCCCCTCAGCTTTGCATTTTTCTCACACTCTGATCCTGTTGAGGCAGGACTTGCTGTGAAACAAGGCTATTGTCTGCTGGCTTCTAATGAGACTGGGGGCTCTGTTGCAAAAGAGCGGCTTCAGAGCTCTTCCTTGAATCAGCCTGTTCAAAAAAAAA
>NW_015241188.1:0-608 GCF_001447785.1 Gekko japonicus | reverse complement strand
TGTGGATTTTATGCTGCTACTAAGGTATTCAGTGTATTATAGAAAGTTAGCTTCTTTGTTTTCTTGCTGTGAAATGATAGAGATTGTACTGCATAGTTTTCTTTTAATAATTTAATAAACTTATCCATATTTTTAGAAGGTCTGGTTTTCTTGTGTGCATCCAATCTCAAAGATTCCAGGTCTGGGAACCAACCACAAGGACCCCCAAGTCTGCGAAGTTCAGGAGCTCCACATAGGGGACCCGGGCTTGGGCCAATGACACAGGGGTAGGCTCTGTTTGAAGCAAGAAGCATGCCAGATGTGCTTTCTGCTCCAAGCCTCATCACCACCAGTACCACCCAGCTGAAAGGGAGCTTGGGAGTGAAGCAGAAGGCAACTGGGGTATCTTTGTGACTCCAAGCCAGTTCTGACCAAGTAACCACTGAGATTTTGTGATGTAGTATTGCAAGATCTGGGTTGTAGGGGGGTTTTGTTTTGTTTTTTGGATTGTGATATCTGTGCTTATGCAGATATTTCTTCTTCTCTCTTTTTAGGGAGAGTCCCCTCAGGTTTGTAGAAATGTCTCCCTGTTACATATTCAGCCTGAACAGTACCTGGAAACTGGCTAA
>NW_015241187.1:0-608 GCF_001447785.1 Gekko japonicus | reverse complement strand
GGTGGCTCTCCAAGGACTCCTGTAGAAGAAGTTCTTTCCCAACACCTGCTAACAAAAATTCTATGGGTGGAGATGGCAGGGACTGTACCTGGAATCTTCTATATTTAAAGTATGTGCTCTGTTACAGAGCCACAGTTCTTCCCTATGTACCAAGACTGTCCTGTAGAGAAATGCCAACTCACATACAAGATGATACTCACTTAATCAGGATTGATTAATTAATCCAGAATTATTTGCAAGATTCATCTTTTATGGCCATAATAATCAGTTAAGAATTTAAATACCTCAAAACATACATGCTTTTCTGTCTGAGGTCTCGTCTACACCTGCCACAGAATATGGTGGTAGAATCCAGTTGCAATGGTGCCATCAGAGCTGGACTTTCAGATGAAAGTCTAGGGATCCAGCCTCTCTAGATCTGGGAGGAAAATGTAGGCAGCAGCTACATAGGGACAAGCTCTCACAATTCACTTCCAGATGTATTTTTTTTTACTTCCTTCCCCAGTGAATTCTGGGAACTGTAGTTTTCAGAATACTTGACTTTAAGACCGTTACGTATAATTAAAGGTTGAGGTGGTTTAGGAGTGAGAAGAAGAAGAGGAGGAGGA
>NW_015241186.1:0-608 GCF_001447785.1 Gekko japonicus | reverse complement strand
GGGGGGGGGGACTAGCAGCGTGCCAGGTTGTGGACTGTAGGATCCAAGGCCTAAAGTCATGCAGGAATTGTCTCCACGTTACAGGTTGTGGACTGTAATGAGGAACAGCCTTAAGATGGTCTCATTTACCTGGTACTTGTGCTGTTGAGAAAACAACATTACACACAGAGCCTTTGATATCTTTGCAAACTAGTAGGAGTCCTTTATTGTACAGAAATCCTTTGTTAGATAGAACAGAGTAGATCAGACTCTGATCTCGTCAAACCAGCTAGGATGGGTGGGGATGCAAGAGGTATGTCCTGCTATCATGGTGCCCTCACAAAAATAGCTAATCCTGCCTTTTGGTATCCTCATGACATTCAAGGCCAATCAGATAAGGGCTGATTAACCTGAAGGTGGAGCACGGATGCAAACAGGACAGATATAAAGCACTGTGAACATAAGAACATCCGGTGTTGCTGGTTTCCTTTCCTCTCATCATCATTGTCTGGCCTCCCATCCTCAGCCTTCTAGCCCTGGGGTGCACAGGTGAGAGAAGAATACATAAACATCAAAACATTGCTAAGTGGCATGTGGCTGAGAAGCAGTGTGAATATGACAGTTTCTGC
>NW_015241185.1:0-608 GCF_001447785.1 Gekko japonicus | reverse complement strand
TCGTTATTCCGACTTGGGGGGGGGGCAATAGCTAAACAAGAAAAGCTGTTGAAAATAAGTTTCTTCTTAGTGGAGATAGTTAAATGTGAATATCTCCATGTTATGTACTTATTTACTTGACAACTTTAATACTCAGCTAAGTTTCTAATGTACTTTCTAAAGTTGTAAAACTTGACAAAATGAAACAACAACCCCCCCCCCAAGTATTCCATGAAGTCTAATAAACTAACATATAAAAGATGGTGTGGGATTCCTGCATGTTGGCCATACAGAACTCCCAATGTGTAATCCTCTGGAGCACCTCAAATTCTACAAGATGGGGTAAAAAGGAAGCTCCTGGAGCAATTGCTCACTTTGGCTGTCTTATGGGACACTTTCTGTCTGCCCCTGTTTGTACATCATTCTTCTGTCCCATTGCTCATGTGGCATCAAGCAGATGCAGGGTGGCAGTGACAGCAACCTGCCTCTCCTCCACATCAGGTCACCAAAGAGTTACCTTGCCAGACTCTGCCACGTTCTGGCTAAGATCTGCTGTTTTGCCCTTGACTGAAAATTACAGCCAACCTACCTTCTGTTCCTCCAGGGCAAGTGTATGGAATTATCTGCCC
>NW_015241184.1:0-608 GCF_001447785.1 Gekko japonicus | reverse complement strand
TTATGTTCTTATGTTCTTATGTTCTGGTTTTCTAGGCTTTAAGGCAGGTTCCTCGGTACTGCCCCTCCCCCATCCTGCCCAATCACTGCCTTTTTTTGATGGTAGACACTGCCTCTCCTTTCTTTGTCTGGAGTCAGCACTTGATCCCCAGCTGAGCTCAGAGCAGGGATCTACAGAAATCCCTTCATCTGGAATCCATGAAAAGTGGCTGTTTAGTCTTCCCCAAAGAAGTCTTAGCCTAGCGGTACAGAATGTTTAAAACAATCACAAATGGCTGGATTGCGCCTTGAATGCTAAGGATTGCAAAGGAGGCAAGATGCAAAGGGGAGAGCATTCATGGCCATTAGAGACATCTAACTGTTCTCAATTTCTTCTCTGTTCACAAGGCCAGTTCCCCTATGATCTCAGCATATTTGGCTCCACAATTAGGGTAAGTTCTCGTTCTCTGGGAAGACTGTGTAGGCTCTTAAAGAGGCTAAGTGTGGAGGATCTCTGGGAGGGGGACGATGCTGTGGGCTTAGGGAAATGGCAGGCTCAAGTACAATGCCATCAGCGGGAATCCCCGCTGGGTGAGGGCTTTGCCCATGTACGTGCCACGCTTCAGGGGC
>NW_015241183.1:0-608 GCF_001447785.1 Gekko japonicus | reverse complement strand
TGGCTTTGGATATTGTTCCTCTATGATCTGACGTTTGAGCTCATGTTAGAGGAATTACAATAAAGTTGCAAGAGAAACAATGCAATTGGAATGAGATTTAGTGTGGTGTAAGCAGACTGCTGGATTTGACCAGAGTAAACAGAGTTTAACTACACTCTTATCTACGAAGTTGTCTCAGTTCTTACATTTTATATCTCAGTCCCAACAAACTCCCAAAGTTCTTGGGAATAAAAATGGGTATTTCTGTGCATGTTGCTGAGTTTTTTAGATGAAGAATGAGATACAAATGGAATACCATTGATCTTTGCTATGGAATCACCACAAATGGTAAAACATACAAATACTGATAGGAGAGGACTGCGAAACCAAAGTGTCTTGGAAAAAACTCTTCTCCACTGCTTCACTCCACCTCCCCATGTTGGAAGAAGGCCCAACCAAGCTGTGTTGTATATGGAGCCTGGCTTTCCTGTGACATAGTCATGGGAGTGGCTAGCTGGGGAGATGGTGGTGAGTTCTGTAAGTACTTGGCTGCAGGATTAGGCCCAGACATGTCATACAGCAGCAGCTGCCACCTCCAGGCCCAGACAATACATATGATGGCCACCATT
>NW_015241182.1:0-608 GCF_001447785.1 Gekko japonicus | reverse complement strand
GTGCCTGGCTAGGTCTTTCCTAAACAGTAAGAGGCTGGTTAATTATTTTTTTTAAGGAGTCTGTATGCTGAGCACGTGGGAAAGAAATAAAACTTGTCAGGTGACCTTGTGTGGTCCTCGTTACCTTTCAGCCTAATGTGTCTTGCATGGTGGTTAAGATAAAATGAGAGTGTCTTCAGTATGTGAACTCCATGGAGAAACAACCCGATACACCCTATGCTAAACATTGTTGATGCAATAGTGTCTCCCCCCCACACACAGTATAGCTTCTCCAGGATAATAACTTAGACCCATATCATTTTGTGCCATTCTTTTTTTGAAGCTAGTTCATTTTCTGTTGTCGCTTCTTCTGCCTAAGACCCTTCCCTTAACAGCTTCATGGTGCCACCTTCTCATCCCTCGCCTTTTCTCTTGGCTTAGCCCTGTTGGTCCTTGTCCTCAACTGAAACAAAGCTAAGTTCTGCAAAACTGCACATGCTCATATCCCCTTGTTACATCTGCTCCTTCTGTCTCCTTTTAGATATAAGTGTCTCAGAGTGGGGGCAGTTGTTTATTCCTGTTGTCACTGAGGTACACTAACAGTTCTGTACAGATGAGAGGCACATGCC
>NW_015241181.1:0-608 GCF_001447785.1 Gekko japonicus | reverse complement strand
GCTCCTGCAGGAAATGACCCCTGGCGATTCCACCTCCCTTCCCCCTGGGCCAACAGAAGATGGCAGGAACCCAGGGCAGCCAGGCAAATCCAGCAGCCCTCCTGGACACAGGGAGAAGGAAGCAGGAGGCCAGTGTGGGGGGCCAAGTAGGCCTGGTCCAAGCCAGCACATCTTGCGAACTCTGCCCCAGCCCATTAAAGGAAGGCACAGCTGGGTAACCAGGAGGGCTGGCCAAGAAACAGTCGACCAGCTTCACATTGGCCCGACCTGTGTGTTGGCCCTTAAGTAGGGAGGTGGGGCTTTGGGGAAGGAGGGGAACCAAGGAAGGGGGTGGGCTTGTTGAGAGTCTAAAAGGGAGGCGAGCCTGACTCGTTGAGGAGGAGGACTGGTGGTTCAGATGGTCCAGAGAGAGGGAGAGGCAAGCACCAGTAGGTCTGAGCAGGGTGCAGTGGTGACATAACCTTCCCCCCTCGACCAACCTGAGACCTTGGGGGAAGGGGTGTCAGCAGGGCCTTGGTGATGGTGACCGGAGGCGGGCCCCTGGGGGCGGAGACAGGGTGTGACAGTGAAGAAAAATTCTACTAGCCTTCTGCCTGCTGCCATAGATT
>NW_015241180.1:0-608 GCF_001447785.1 Gekko japonicus | reverse complement strand
TGCTCCCTGCACATAAATATTTAACGAGGCATTGGGTTGCACACCTTGCCACATCCCCGCCAGGTGCGACGGTGGGGCAGAGCAACTTTCGCCAGGTGATTTGCACTGTCTGAGATGTATTATTTTGAAGGGGCTATTTAGAAGCAAAGGGTTTTGGCTACTAGCACGAGAGGGATTGTGATACATTCTTCAGTTGGCCAACCACACATTCTTTTATTGGAAAGAAACCACGGGTCTGGATACTGCCATGACGGAATGCAGGTGGCACAAAAACATGGACACTTTGTGTGAATGCAGGTACGCAAATGATGGTTGCCTTTTGCCTTTTTTTTGTACAAAGAATACAAGATCTGTAGCTTTACAAAGACTCTAGTAAACTGTAATATATATATACACAGGTACCCTCAAATAAAGCAGGGGTAGGAAAGCTTGTATATATACACACAAAAATACAGGTGTTTTCAGACTGGCAGGAGGGGGGCGGGTTCTGGAGAATGATTCAAGACAGTGGAACACCACAGTACTAAGCAACAACTGTCAGTGAATGATTCCCTTATAGACCTAACCTATCACATCACAGCCATAAATACAAGAGAAAGAGAAAAAAA
>NW_015241179.1:0-608 GCF_001447785.1 Gekko japonicus | reverse complement strand
TGTGTGTTATAGACAAATCAAGTGAAAGAGTGCTGAAGGTTCAGTTCTGAGCCTCCAACTTTAAGTGTTTAGGATTTCATCTGCAGGCCATATGTAGTTAATGCTAATCGTGATAGGGGTTTTATCTTTTGACTGACTCCTACATATTAGCATTAACAGTGTATGATGCCTATTCTCAGTTGAGATTCCACATGTGAGAGGAAAACAGAAACATGAATACCTCACTACGATGCTAGTGAACAGCTGCTGAAACAACGAACACTCCCTGGACAGGTTTGTTTGCTAAAGTGGTTTAATTCTGCCATAAAGAAAGCTTTCATCAATAAATCTTCATCAGAACAAGCATACTTGGACCGTTTCTATGTATGTCAATCAGATATTGTGTGGACTTTTTCTAGGAAGTGAATGAACAACTTTAATTTGCCTACACACATCATTCATGACATTTCCATAGTACAGTTGATTAAAAGCATAACATGGGAGGAATTTGTATATCTTATCAGGGACAACACAGGATGTCAAGGGCAGCCATTGTGACACCAGCACTTCTATCTTCAGCCACAGCTTCTTGAGCGTCTTTCTGTGTGACATTGCTTTAATTTATCCTT
>NW_015241178.1:0-608 GCF_001447785.1 Gekko japonicus | reverse complement strand
TTTAAAGTGCTGGGATTTGGCCTTCCTAGTAAATCAATCCTTCGATACACTTCCTTTGGGAGTGCGGGGGCAGGAAGATGAAACGCAGCCTCAAATTAAAATACAGAGGCGGCCGCCAAGAACTGAACAGCTAATGAGCTATAAAGTTCACCTCTACAGGACGCTGTGTACAATAAAGCGAGTGTGCATTCTGGTATTTTTAACAAATATATAAAAAAATTAGAGTCAGAAGATTAAGTGTGGCAAATAATTCAAAGATATATTATGACACGGTGTGGCGTTGTGAAGGGTGTTTTTTCTTTTTCTTTTGCTGAGGCGGCCCTGGGACGAACATCAATCTAGCGTCTTCACATTGAAGCATATGGCAATAGCATAACTGTTTAATTGCAAACACTGTCAACGAGGGATTTAAAAAGCTATCAGCATCCTTCAGAATGCATTTAGGCCTAAACTTCACGCTGTATAATTAAACCCGAACCAACAACATTTGGAGGATGCTTTGAAACAGGCAACGTTAACCGTTTATGTGGATAAAAAAACAAGATCCTAATTCCAAAACCCTACAACCTTCCCCTTCACAATAAAACACATGGAATTCACTGCCACAG
>NW_015241177.1:0-608 GCF_001447785.1 Gekko japonicus | reverse complement strand
CTTCCCTAGATAATATAAAGACTGGGAATATCCTCACCCATGGTAAACTTTTGCTACACAGTCTTCTGGGATGTAATTTTCGTGACCTGTAGTGAGGGAACGGGCTCTCCACCATCCTCCTTCGCTGCAAAAGAGAAAATCTCCATAAAATGCATTGTAAACTTTCCCGTCATTATACTAAACACACCGTGGCGGAATGTAGCCTAAAACGCAACGATGCCGGGCCCCAGAATCTAACATATACATGTGGGATGAAGGTGATCGTTAGTGAAATTGCTGGACTTCCTCTTTCCACCTGAGTTAAAAAAGAATACTTTCTAAACAGTACAGTTAATGAGACTTCCTGTTTCCAGATGATGTAACGTCTCCGCCGCCTCCCCTTCATCAAGTCAAGTCGGTTGAAAATCCGGCTGTTGTCTCTGCCAGAGAATCGCAATGGGGGACACGGTCAGGAGTGTGGAAAACTAAATGCGCCCACATGTTTCTGCTCTTAAAGAAAGGTTTTTTTCCCCCTCCTGTAACAATTTAGGATTTTTATGATGCTCTGCCATTCTCCTTGGGCTTCTATGGCCATGGCTAGATCAGGCCAGTGGCCGATCTAGTCCAGC
>NW_015241176.1:0-608 GCF_001447785.1 Gekko japonicus | reverse complement strand
GTCTGGTGGTCTGAGACAGGGGACATCGCGCCTGGAACTTCCAACACTTTCGTTGCCTCTGCCTCTCCCTTCTCTCTCCTGACTTGAGATTCAGATTGCAAGCTTCTTGGGATGGGAACCTGACTTTTTGGCTTCCAAGAAAAAAACAATGTCGAGCACCACCTTGCCTGGTTAATTCCATGCGCTCTGAGCGCCAATCCTTCCAGGCTTAACATTTGCTGTGACCTTTATCAAGATCCCCACTCTAAAACCCACCAACGATTGAGGAGACCAGTAATTTGGTTTTCAAGCGGTAACGCAGTGAAGCAAGAGACACGTGAGACGACGGGTGAAGAAATACAGAAGCGCGGCAAGGGGAAGGGAACCAGATCAACACTGAAGACAAGGACAAACCTTTACCCGGGCACAATGTGTTAGGTTTGCCACACAGTGAATGGCAAAACTCTGGACTCCAGAGAACCCTCCCTGTTATGTGTCCAGGGCTACCATTGTCTTTAGGGAGAGAGGCATAAAGCAGGTTCCCAAACATACAGGTTGATTTCACATTACCTGTTTAAACCACATGGTTTTCGTTATTGACCCGTCATGGAGGAAACCGATACAGGGAC
>NW_015241175.1:0-608 GCF_001447785.1 Gekko japonicus | reverse complement strand
CAAACTGGCTGTTTTGTGGCCCTGGATGCAGAGCTCTCCTGAAGCTATGGCCTGAAGACTGCTTTGCTATCAAAAATCACCTGTTGTACCATTATATCCTTTGGCCTGTCTGTGAAAATAAATTTAAACAGTAAATTTCCGTTTGGGACAGCAGCATGGCTTAATAATTCTGAGATAAAAAACAGGAGTATTTTGCAAAAGGGAAAAAAGTGATACTAATTGTAATGTCTCAGATCCTAGCGCTAGGATCTGACTCACTACACACAGTGAGAAACGAAGGCTGACCTGGGGCAGTGGCTTGCAAACGAGGGAATGAAACTGATCTTAACGAAACAAATTCATATTCCAAAATACTAGACGGGCACAATTTTTCATAACAATGGTAGTTCCATGGAATGCTGGAGTTCCTCAGTAGCTTATCTGGAATTTCTCAGGGAAAAAATCTGTAATGGCAAGTTTCTGTAAAGATGGCTTTTCCCATCACCACCTTATTCTTTGTATATGTTTTGGGATGCATTCTCCATGTGAGCTGAGGTATGTGACCTGAAATGCTCCCCAGATTCCATGGTGACAGACCACCCTTGATTCCTTCCAGTCCAGCTTCCGCC
>NW_015241174.1:0-608 GCF_001447785.1 Gekko japonicus | reverse complement strand
GCCAGACTACACCTGAGGCAATACTCACCAACCAAAAGAGGGTAGAACATGATTTGGAAGCCGTTAAGTGCACATCACAACTCTAGCAAGAGTCAAGACACAGCTCTAGCAAGCCAAGACAACACTTACCCTAGAACCTAATAGAAGTTGGATTGGGGTAGATGGTCAGGTACTTGGCAACTCAGGCAGTTGAGGTGGTGATGCAGGGGAGTGTGTCAAGGATGTGGGAGGTATTTAAACCGCACAAGAGAGCAGGACTCCTCAGAGTTTTCAGGGTAAGATGGGCTGGTAGCACAGCATCACCTCTTCCCACTAGCAACCCCAATGGGGAATGGGAGCATCCAACTGGGATAATCTGGGAACATCAACAGAGTTTCTATATAGCGCAGGAAGGGGCATTTCCCCCACAGCACATCCTGTTGATAAATGTTTTAACCTGTTTATACTCCCTGTTCATCCTAATGCACAGTATTCTCAACAGTGGTGAAATCAGTTTGCATTCCCACTTCAGGTGATCCATGGAACAGTCATCTACAACTACCCATGGAACAGTCATCTACAACTACAATTATCACACAATCAGTTAGGGTTGCCAAGTCCATCTTCCA
>NW_015241173.1:0-608 GCF_001447785.1 Gekko japonicus | reverse complement strand
ACATCATACCCAGCACTGTTCCTGGAGGTCCTCTGACCTTCAAGGACTGCATTTTGGAGGGGCACTGCAGGCTGCAGCAGCAAATGGAAGCAGGAACGTCCTTTCCCATGACTGGAGCTCTGCTTGTTGAACTTTGGATCCATCCTATGAGCCACAATACAGAATGATTTACTGAAATCTTAACTCTGTGTTGGAGCCTGCCTGGCAATTATTTGGAAATGTTCATTAGGGGAAGTATTTCCCGGTAAAGGGTGTTACCTCGAGCACCGTGTTTTCAGGGGGCAACATGAAGCTTATTTATTTATAAAATTTATAGGCTGTGTACATTGTTGCATTTCTTCACTGCATTCCTGGATCACAGCCAACTGCTGCAGCCTGTAGTAGCTTTGCACAAGAGAAGTGTGTGCACAAGAGAAGTGTGTGTGTCTTCTGCACATTTTCCTGCAGCAGCTACCACAAACAGAAAGCCAAATAACTGTTCAGTTTTTTAAAAATGTTTTGCAACATCAGTTGTTGGAGTTATTGTGGAGATAAGTGGAGAAGAAGCCTTCTCTGTGTGCACACCTCGGTGTATTCTGTCATGTGTAGCCTGTGAGCTGTATTTTTTT
>NW_015241172.1:0-608 GCF_001447785.1 Gekko japonicus | reverse complement strand
TCTTCTTCTTCTTCTTCTTCCCCCCTCCTTAGGAGGGAAGATAGACAAACAGACAGACAGACAGACATAAATACTTATTGCTTTGCTGCCGGCCATCCAAGTTTGGAAGCTGTTTTGGGCACATGAAGGTCCCCATGAGCACAAGAAAGCAAGAGGCTGGTGTAATTGGACAGAAGTCAATCCCATTGATTTCAGATATGCTTACTTCCACATAAAGTTGCTTTGCAAACATGGCCTGGTTTCATCTGCACAGATTGCTCACCAATTAGCATTACTCCTACATCAAAACCCAGCTTAGTGAGAATAGAACATGCATATGAAAAACTGTTTTTTTTATGCTCTAGAGGAAATGTTTGAATTTCTGTGTCTAGATATCTTTGCCCTGGTATTAATCTGATGCCTTTACTCATTTCCCTTGGTGTACAGTGTTTATGTTGGGAAGAAAGATGTGCTTTATGTAATGAAAGCTTTTTCTATAAAGAAATAAACTCTTGCCACATACTAAATGATGGAATTTCAAAGAAAAAAAATCCCTTTGGGCTCTTTCCTGTTTTACTGTCAATATCATCAAACAATTCCCTTGGCAACACATTTCTATAGTGTGTGTG
>NW_015241171.1:0-608 GCF_001447785.1 Gekko japonicus | reverse complement strand
TGGGGACTCCCTTAAGGGGTCTTGGGGTTTGAGCCACCCTTCAGGATGACCAGTTCAGGGGCTGTGCCCAGGTTCACCCCAGGTGGCAAACTGATACCACTTAGCGGCAGCCACCCTTGTGCTACCAAGGATATTTGCCAGTCCTGGGTTTCCCCCCAGCAGGCAGGTTGTGGGATGTTGTGATCCAGCAGCAGGTGTGTTGCTCGATTTCCAGGGTCTGTCCCCATGCTTCGCCAATGCTTCTTGGTTTGTAGTCAATAAAAGCTGTGGCCTGTTTTTATTCCAAAAGATCGTGTGGTGTTTTTGTGGATGTCTGTAATACCTCTCCTTTCTAAGGCCTGCACCTGCAATGGAGAAAGACAAGGCATAGGCCAAAACACATTATAAAGCTGACTTCATGGCCGTGATAGCAGCAAAGAATATTTCTCCTCCACCACTGCACCCTCAAAGTGTAGACCTGCAGAACTTTTCTGGGTTGTCAGGGGGCTATTGGGTTCTGGCTGACAAAGACCACACTATGACCACAGAAAGACCTACCATCTTCTTGTAAGACCCTTGCTCTTCCTGGCTGCTTAAATAAGCCATGGGGCAGTGCTGGCATACTGGGA
>NW_015241170.1:0-608 GCF_001447785.1 Gekko japonicus | reverse complement strand
CCAGCACAGCCACCCACCTGAATCTTACTGATACAAGGTTTATCTTCCACTCAGAAGAGTTAGCAGATGTTCCCACGAAAGAGGCTCATCCCAATAGCATTTCCCCCACAAATCACAGTAATATGTTACTTCTTGAGAAGCCAACATTTGTACTTTTTAATCACTTTAAAGTGCCATCATAAACTTCTATGCCCATTTTCAATGGACTTCGATAGCCGTGTTTACAAGTTCACTGTTAAATGTTGCAGTCAGTCACTGTCAGAACAGTGTCCTTTGGCTCCTTGCTTTTAGCAGTGCTCACTCACCAACAAAACGCATTAGACTTCGTAGCAGAAAAACAATAATTAATAAGTCACTTATCAAACTTTTGGAAGCACTTACCTGGTCACGTGCAAAACAATAATCAGATGATTATCCAAGCTGTAAATAGTTCTACTCTGCCAACAGTGAGGAACAAGGCCGGCATGCCATAAGCTAGGCCAAAAGCTCCACTTCAGGAGGTGAGTTTAGTAACTTGGCATATCCTGAGATGACTGGGAAGAAGTCAATGGTGGAAAATGATCGGGTCTTATTATTATCTGAGTAAATGTCAGCAGTGAAATTTTGCC
>NW_015241169.1:0-608 GCF_001447785.1 Gekko japonicus | reverse complement strand
TGAGAGGCCCACAAAGAATGACTGGGGGAGAGAAGATGGCAAGATTTTCTCCTCTAGAATACAATAGGCCAACTGCTCAAGTTCAGGGGTGGAGCAGGAGCTTAGTCCTCACGAAGCCCCAGACCTGAATAGCGCAGCACAAGTAGGCAGTATGTTAACTTCTCTCCATGTTACTTGTAAAAGTAACTTATAAGAGTTGTCAGTGGGATGCAAACTTCATGGTACATGTTTCCAGACCCTAAATTTCTGCCTTTTCAGGATCCTTTAAACAGTTTTCCTTTACAGTTTAGACAGGGTTAATTAGGATTGGAGGAAACATTTTCCCCTCCAGTCTCCATCCCCACATCAGGCTGCAGGCAGGAGGAAAATAAAATACTTGCTCCTCTTCAACCTAAAGACCACTTGGCAAACAGGAAGCTGCACTGTGCGTTCTAAGATGGCATGTGAGTACAATATGTGTGGAGTCCTCGGTTTACCTCTTTGGAGCAGTTGCCACTGTTTGAAGGTGAAGGTGAAGAGACAAGCCAATATTCTGCGTACCTGTGGGATCCTTGTGGGTGCAGAAATGTCCCTCTTGCTTGTAAATGCCTGTATTTTGTTACTTTACT
>NW_015241168.1:0-608 GCF_001447785.1 Gekko japonicus | reverse complement strand
AATTTCTGTGCTCCTGAAGCCCTTCCTCTTCCGGATCAAAGGTGAAAATAGTGTTCTCAGCTCAGATCACAGGTGTGAGGTGAGACTCTGGTCTCTGCTCCAGTTTGGTGCATGCTCCCTTCCTTCCTTCTCCTGCTTTCAAAGCTTACAGTTTAGTAGGCTTGTTCATGCAGTGTATTGGCAATATGCATTCACACTAGATGTTGCCATCTTCTTAGTTTCCCCAAGGACTTTTATATCCTTGTGCTATTTCAAGGAGCTGTGCAATAATAAAGTATTTCTAGTTTCAAGATATACTTAGGCAATATTGGCATAGCAATATTGGGTGATTTCTTCCCTTGACCCTTTTCATTCCGGTTTCAAGCTGAGTTAGGAAGTAAAGATGGCTTTGATTGCTCTGATGGATGATCTCTGTTTGCATACTGACTGAGGAATTTCCTATCTCTTAGTCTGTCTTGACCTCTCAGCTGCTGTGGACACTGGGGACCATTTAATTCTACTGAAGCACTTGAAGAAGGCATTTGGGCATGGGTGCTTGAGTGCTTTGAACTCTTACTGTTGGATGGTGTTCAGAAGGTTGTGGCAGATTCTGAGTCAGTAACATGGGG
>NW_015241167.1:0-608 GCF_001447785.1 Gekko japonicus | reverse complement strand
CCAATTCTACTGGTTTGAGAAACTACCATAATGTTGCTCATTTTTGCCAAAGTCCCTTGGTGGAAGGGGTAATATTTCAAAACCTTTAACCAAACCTGCGACCAGATTCTGCCATGAACTCTTGTCTACCTGATGAGGATCTATACTAATTATTGCCAATGTAGCCCCTGCGGGTACCATGATGCCAAGTGATGTATTTCCTAGTGCCCACTTCCTTCTTCCTCAGAACACAGAGCCAATATTGGCTTTCCTCCACCTAACTGGAGCAGTAAATGCTCCAGAAGAGTCCATCAGCTTTATGTTTTCAGGAGCGCCCAATGCCCACTTGGAAACAACTGCAGTCTGCCGCTATCATAGGATGACACTTGGAACCTCATTTTGCAATGGGCCCCAGTTCCTATGGTAGCCATTTTGTGGCTGACTGCACTCCCCCGAGGGCAGCCATTTTCTGGTGGTGCCCACTAACTGTTCTCAGAATTCCAAAAGTCCCCTTTGTCTCAACAAAATTGGAGAGCCTGGCCTTCCATCTCCAACAATTGCTCCTGACTGTCCCATCCCACATTCTTTCAGCCAAGTTTATGGTATCGCAGGAAGGCTCTGAAACTGTC
>NW_015241166.1:0-608 GCF_001447785.1 Gekko japonicus | reverse complement strand
TTTCTGAGGTCTTGTTAACCATCTTCTCTGTACAATTTCTCATTGCAGAACTCCTAGAACTGAGCATAGAATAACACCAAACTGCAGGAAGCTGGGCTGGATTTCAGGGAGCAAAAGTGTTAGTTTGTGATGACAAAAAAAAGCACTCAGCAATGCAACTCAGAGAAAGGAAAACAGAGAAAGTGGAACTAATTCTAACATTCCACTGTCAAATCTGCAACGTGCAGTCACTGCTCGCCTGTTGATAATACAACATAATCCGTTTTCCATGGTTTAGTAATTAATCTTGCAGAGTTGTGGAGATTTCGTGTGTGGCTGTGCACTGGGGCGGTGGAGAGGAGGCGCATAGAACCCAGTTTGGCAGCATGCTCGTTTGGTTTTTCTAGGCCATAACCTAAATTCACCTTAACTCTGTCCTAGGATATGCGTATATACATGATAGTGTTGACCTGTGGCTAAATGTTGGTATTATGGTTTCGCACTTATTTTCCTTGCACTTTTCTTTGGCTGCTGCACTTTGCTTCCTCTGCTGCCCTTCCACATTCACAAGATCAGTATTTTTTAAGGAGCCTTTGCATGAGGAAGACCAGGGTTGTGATGCAGAGGAA
>NW_015241165.1:0-608 GCF_001447785.1 Gekko japonicus | reverse complement strand
CAGCGCTTGTGGGAAATCACCCTAAATATAGCCATAGCAATGGGACATCAGCAACGGAGTTTTCCCATGCTTCCAGTCTGGTATCTAGCTGTAAATCCAGACGTGAGGAAGCAGCAGTCAAAATAAAGAAAAACAAGGCAAATCTATTTCATAGGCAGATTTTGCCACTCATGTTGGCCCCAGTTTCCTTCCTTAACATTCAGACTGCTGGGGAACACTGCAGAGTGCGTGCAATTGCTGGTACAGGTACATACAAGGTGAGATGCACAGAATCCATATGTCAAAGCTTCTCTTGCTTGCTGCACAAAAACTCAGGCAGAATGTCTCACAAGAAGTCTGAAATTCTCTAACCAGAGAATCCAAAGTCCTGCAACTGGAATTCATTCTGGGAACAGAAATGGATACGGCAGGCCAGTGCAACTTGTGAGCCATCAAGCCAAATGCAGCCTCCGGTAGCTATGTATTGTGGCCAACCAGGTGTCTGATGGTTTCCTTCCGTTTTGGCCATCTCAGGGAGGCAACACAAATAGAAGGTTTATGTCCCTGGTGGGCCACCACACATGACTGGTGTGTTCAACTCTATGGGGCCCCAGTTGTGCGTGCCTGAC
>NW_015241164.1:0-608 GCF_001447785.1 Gekko japonicus | reverse complement strand
TTGTGAAATCAATACAATGAGCTCTAGCATGACGTGAGGTGTCGGCCCACACCCAGCCCCCCTGGCCACTACGGTTTCTCCCGCAGTCCACAGACCCCAGTGTTGAGGGGGGAACAGAAGACTCAGCACTGTGTCACCACCTGGCCACCTCCGGCAGGCCCCTGGCAGCCTCTACTGCCCTCCACCGTGGTGGCTTACACAGTGGAGCTCAGTGAAGCATGACATGTCAGAAATAAATTAGAAATGATTATTTCATGACTCATGAGATTGTATTGATGGAATGATATTGGAGGTAAGTAGAAGTTTGAACCAGGCCATGAAAAACGAATCTTGGGGCATGTTCTCAGCTATGAATTCCTTATTTATTTAGTTATTTACAGGATTTATGTCCCACCTTTCTGCCCTCATCACGGTGACCAGGAGGTTAATGATTAAAAACATAACATAATAAAAACTGTATCTTAAAAAATTAAAGTCAAACAAAAACACGTCATTGAAATAATTAAAACTAAAGCTTAAATTTATACACAAAACCATAAACCCAACAACTATAACATAGGGTAGGAAGAAGTGATCACCGAGGGAATGCCAGATGAAACAAAGAAGTC
>NW_015241163.1:0-608 GCF_001447785.1 Gekko japonicus | reverse complement strand
TCGGACTCAACTGCGCGACTGAACAACAAAACCATTGCTGGGCTTCCCTGAGGTGCCCTTTGAGTAAGAAAGAATGGCACGCTCCAGTCCGAAGTGCAGGGTATGCCATGCTTTAGTCTGCTGCCTCCCCCTGACGCCCCTTCCCTTCTTACAAATGCTACTCCAGGCCTCTGCTCACTCTCTCAACTATGCTGTGTCCAACACCGCTGGGAGAGTTTCTCCCTACCCCTGTCTGTGTGTCCGGTACTCCAGTCTGCCTGCCGGTCCTGCCCAGGGTATTTGCCCTCTCCCCAGCACCAGCTGTGCTCTGCTCCACTGTGCCATCATGCCTGGGTGGCAACTGCATTGTTCAGGGCCCAGGCTCAGGTTGTAGTCGGTTCCCAATGCCTGGGCACAGCTGCCTGGCAATCATGGCTGTCGCTGTGTGTGTGTCTGCCGTGTCCCCTCAACGCTTTGGGGTTAGTAGAGGCCACAGGAAAGGGTCAGAGGGCTGAGGGAAACCTTTTTTAAAAGCAGTTTGCCTTTTGTGAGCGTTAAGTGGGAAATGGTTGTTCCTTTGGATCTAAATGAAGTTCCGTATTGTTATGTACGTGGGCCGCCACCAGGGG
>NW_015241162.1:0-608 GCF_001447785.1 Gekko japonicus | reverse complement strand
AGTTGGAATCTTAGCAATAACGGCAGATGTTGCTAGCCTTTCCTTCAAGGCTTCAACATCGGTCAGCCACCACTACTGTCATTATGGCCAAACTAACCTCTTCCCTCCTTTGTCAATGGGCAGCATGGATTCTCTGTAGTATGCAGTACTGTGGAGCCTCTCGGTTTACCTGCTTTTTCAGCCTCTTCAGTGTTTGTTTCATGGTTCTAAGGATCGGATGAACTTGTTCATGTGCAAGGTTTGTGTGTTCTTTGTTAAAACACATTAAACTTAGTCGTGCCTGACCGCAGTCTGTCCCCCCAATTTGTTGGTTAGCGAGAGAATAGCAGTGCCTTCAGTAGGTGTCAGAATGGAGGATATGTACTCAACAAGAAGGTTGCAACAGATCCCGCACTGAATGCCTCTGAAAACGCAGGATTTCACAGTGATTAGTATTGTGGGGTTCCCGATGCAAAGGAGGACAAGGCTCCTCTACTCTCCGTAGTTCTGTGGTTCTGCTCCACTACAAAAAGCTTAAATTGCTAGAGGCTCACTCTGCCCCCTTTTTTTGCAGATTAGCGCTTCTGTTTTGCTTCTCTGTCAGCCTTTATCAGGCGTCATGTTATCCC
>NW_015241161.1:0-608 GCF_001447785.1 Gekko japonicus | reverse complement strand
GGAATCCAACCTCAAACCATTCATTTTTAACCCTGATGGATTTTTTTCTCTCAGAAGTTATTGGAATGGGACAGATTAATGGCTACCTGCCATTTCTAAGAGAAAGATTTTACTTGGTTTGTTCCTAAGTGTGGCATTTGAGCCCTGAAACTGAGCTAATGGTTCATAGTCAGACACCAATTTATTTGACAAATACATTTTCTGTGCATGAACGTTTTTTGTGAACAATTTCTGATTTTTTTTCACACTGTGAAGTTTCTGGTAGCTTTGATTATGATTCCCTGAACAGGGGCAGATAAATAATTACCTTTAATATAACCATTAAAAACATGGCTGACAAATTCTTCTCTTGGTAGGTGGCCACATGCTGTTCTCACATTCACTAACCACAGAGGGACGTGACTAAAGCTAGGCACAGAATCCCACCACTCAGGAAAAAAAAAGTTCATTCAGGGCTGATATGAAGGGATAGATCAGGTTCCACAAGATGGGTCTATAGCAGGGTTCCCAACCTTTTCCAGCCTGTGGGAACATTTGGAAGACTGCCTTGGCATTAGGGTTGCCGGACCCCTGCTGGGGGTGGGGAAACCCCCAGTTTTGCAAGGGGC
>NW_015241160.1:0-608 GCF_001447785.1 Gekko japonicus | reverse complement strand
GCAATAGCTAACAGAGTTAATATTCTAAATAATATAGTATTTAATACAACAGGCCAGCCTCTGCTAGGTCTGCTCACCAACCCCATAGCTTACAGCATTATCAACAGAGGTTTGCATACAGAATGAGCAGTTCTGCTTCCTGCAAAAAGAATTACAGCAATAAATACTATGTGAAGCAACATTAAGGGCGATTATCCCTTTTTGGTGAACTGTAGCCAAATTAGATTTACAACAAATGTCATGCCTCACCTTTCTCCACAAAGAAGAGCCGAAGTGGCTTACCTCATTCTCCTGTACTCCATTTTCCCTCACAACAACCCTGAAAATGTATGGCTGGCCCAAGTCCATCCAGCAAGCTTCTATCTCAGACTAGGGACAATATCCTGGGTCTTGTGGAACCTCGTCAGACAATGGAACCACTATATCACACTGGCTCCGATAGTACAGGATAGTTCTTAAACCCCCACTTGGGCTCCCACCCATGTTCTATGGAACAGTGGGAGGGAAAAAAGAGTGCAAATGCCATGACGTCACTTCAAGTTGATCGGCCACAAGTGACGTCAGGGCATCCATGGTCATCATGGGAATTCCTAGAGCACGGCTGATGC
>NW_015241159.1:0-608 GCF_001447785.1 Gekko japonicus | reverse complement strand
GGGAAGCAAAGTTGATAGAACTGTGATGTTCGCCACTGGCTGCCCACTGCAACCAAACTGTGTGGCTGTCCTCTGCCCTCAGTCGCTACCCTTTGCCCCTGGAAAGGGAATCAGCTACCATGAAGTGAACAGAGTTGTTTTTCTTGAGAAAAAGTTGCTCTTCTCAAGAATTTTCCAAGCAGGAGATATCAGTATTAATACAGTTTGGGGGGCACTTAAAATATAAAGTGATCTCTCCAACAGCATCTTTCTCATCTTGCAGTGAGAGGGTACAGAATCAAGGATTTCTCCTTTCACAAAAGGGTAAGGCTGGCTGTCTCTTGATGATCAGGACGGGGTGTTGATATAGACAATCTTTCGGTGAGCTGTCCAGTTGCAGTGAAGCATCGCTAGTTTATTCAGTAGTAAAGTGGGGGACCCTTACCCATCAGAAGAGCAGGAAAATAAGGCCACTCATTAAGGTAGGAGGTTTCTATACATCTGGGGAACTTTACAGGCATGCAGAAAAACGTGATTTTTTAAACTAGCTGAAAGAAACCTGGACTGATGCAGACTGAATATGCTCAAGAAGCACAGAATGTTGAGAGATGCTGGACAACACATCCAAT
>NW_015241158.1:0-608 GCF_001447785.1 Gekko japonicus | reverse complement strand
GCCCAATCTGAACAGGACAGACAAGATATAATCTAAATTTAAATATAAAATCATTTCAAGAGTGTAACTTATAGGCATTCTTATATAAGTTATTTATATGTTACTTATATTTTGTTATAAGAAATAACCTAATGTTCCTCATTATGACGATCTTGTGATTAGCAGGGTTCAAAATATTCCACTCTAATCCAATTATGGTTGTCTGGTTTGGGGGCAATAATGTCCTGGGGAAATGAACTGAGGGCACAGATCACGACCAGCATTACCATACACTGAGATGGGACGGATGCCAGGGCCCAAGACATCTCACATGGCCCACTGCTGCTAACCCCCCCCCTTCTTATGCACATCCACTGCTGCATGCCTGACCCTTCCTTGCCTGCATGCTTACAAGCACTCCATCACCCCTACTTCTTGCAGTACATGCTGACCACCACCAGGAAAGTGTGTATGGGTGGTCACAGTGGCAGTATTACTGGCAGCCACAGGGGGTGGCACTCCCAGCCACACATGCACCTCCCAGCACTGTTGGGAAAAGGTTGTTCAGGCACTGTGGGCACCTGTGAGCGGGCGAGGGAAAGAACACACAGGCAGACAGAGGGTGGGGG
>NW_015241157.1:0-608 GCF_001447785.1 Gekko japonicus | reverse complement strand
TGCTGCCTCTGTGGGCATCATCCCGCCCATAGAGGTGGCACCCAACATCTCGCCCTCACTCTTCTTCGAGCGGACGACCAGGTCGGATGCTCCAGCGGGTGGGGGCCTCAGTCCCAGTGCGCCGCCGCCGCAGGTGTCCTCTCTCGAGTGCACGTAGCCAGCCGGGCTGTGTGCAACCTGATGATTAATGGGCCTCCCACTTCGCCATCGGGGGGCTTAGCCCGATCTTGCTGCCGCCGCCGCTGTCCTCACTTGCATGCACGTAGCCGCCCGGGCTGCGTGCAACCCAGTGACATACGGGCCAGATGCTCCAGCGGGGGGGGGGCTTGACAAGACCCACCCACCGCCGTCCAAGACCCAGCCTGCTCGGGAGGGCGTCAGGCCGAGCCTGATCCTGCTGCTGCCGCTGACTACCAGCCGCTGCCTGGCCTCTCACTGGATGGGGGCCAGTGCGCCGCCGACCATGAGGCTGCTGCAAGTTGCTCAGAGCCTGCCGGCTGCACCCCCATCTGCTCCCTCACCCCCGGACTCCAACGGGGCATGGGGGGGAGTGAGAGACCAGGGGCACCTCCGTCCCACCGTGCTAGAGCTCATTGTCTTCCTCCACA
>NW_015241156.1:0-608 GCF_001447785.1 Gekko japonicus | reverse complement strand
ACCACCTTTTCTTTTCTTTTTGTTGTTTAAGAGTAAGACAAATGACAGCTTTGGAAATGTATGCAGATGTTTATTCAGGGAAATGCTAGACGCTTCATTTTGCTTTCTGTCCCTCCAGGCAGCAAAGGTGTGCCATAAAACAAAAGACAACAGATATTCGCCACACACGGACCACCATTTCCTCTGCTATTTCCATTCATCACGCCTCTCACCAGATCATCGCAGCCATTCTGCCGCTTTTTTCTCTCCCCTCACAGATTTCCTGTTAAAAACCAACATGATTGAAACCTTCATGCTCCTGCTATTGATGAATGGCACATGCCAGTATGACGGAAGGACGGCCTTCGCACAGGAGCCGGCTTTAACACCCCTGTCACTGAAGTCCTGGTTATCCCTTTGTCAAAGGTGGGGGGAAACCCTGTGGCAAAAACATAGCCAAATACCGTGTCTGACCTTTCCCCCATATTATTCTCAGTATTGATTTTGTTGTGAATGCACTGTTGACGTGCATGGTGCTTTGCAGAGAGCAAGAAGACCAGCCCCTTTCCCAAAGAGCTTGAGATGGAGACATGGCTCAGTGGGAGAGCACCTCATTTATTTATTTTACC
>NW_015241155.1:0-608 GCF_001447785.1 Gekko japonicus | reverse complement strand
AAGAAAATTCTCAAGTTAAAAGCCCAAAATTAACTCCTGTTCCAAAAGGGTATTACCATAGGGTTTTAAAACTTTTTTTCAAAGGTTATTAGGCACATCAGCTGCAGTTGACTTTGTATTACTAAAGTACTAAAGCAGTAGCTTTCAAACTATGCTCCTAAAAATCAGGGGGAAGGAGTTATATGGGGGATTTCAACAAGAAGACCAGTAACAGCAATGAGTGTTGGCCCAGAATCTCACAATGAGGGGGTCAGACTTCTCAAAGGTTCCATCTGAGCTCTTTCTGAATTGAGTGCAAAGTTTTCTGAACTCTGGATACTTTGAGGAGGGGAGAGTTTAGTTCAGCCTCATTAAGTGTCTCAGTCACCAGTTCCTCCTTGCCAACTTACTTTGCCTAGGAGAATTAGCAGCAGGGAGGCCATCTGGATGTGGAGGCCTCTCATTCAAGCTCTAAACATCCACTGACAGCTAGCAGCTCTGAGAGCTACATTTCCCTCCTCCCTGGCATACTGTTCCAGTTAATCTTCACAAGGGAAGATAAGTTTTATGCATGAATCCTCCACTGCTGCCCGTCCCCTCTCCTACTGTCACCCCATTCTCTTGCCAGG
>NW_015241154.1:0-608 GCF_001447785.1 Gekko japonicus | reverse complement strand
GGCCTGATCCAACCCTGGCTTCTCTTCTGGTCTCTCATGTTCTTACAAGCTGGCTTTGGCCCTCGGAAAGTCCGGGTCAGAATCTGCGTATCCGTCCGCCGGGCGGAGAGCTTCCCTCGGCCTTTGGCAGCAGCCGTGGTGGTGGCGGCTCCTGGGGGCAAACCTGAGCTGCGTCTCTCCCCACCCGGGAGGAGCTGCTTGGCACCGGACAGCCTCCTGGCTAGCAGGGCCCCTGCCGGGAGGTGCCGGCCTGCGTAGGCCCCGGCGGGCTCCAAGAAGCCCTCTCAGGACGCTGAGGCAAGGGGGCTGAGGAGAACCACCCTCCCTGGGGGTTGGCAGCACCCAACTGGACAACCTGGGGGTAGAATTTAGCCACCCAGCCCACCCTCCAAAATTGTAATTCCAGGAGATTGCCAGACCCCGCCTGGAGGTTGGCAACCAGCCCTCCCCTTGCCCAGGCCTTCCCTGACTGACACTGCAGATTGGTGCCGCTCCCCCACACCCCTGCAGCAGCTGGGTGGCTTTTGATCGTGCAGGAGCTCCATGCTGGCCTCCTTCCCCGTCTCTCATGAAACCTGTTCCCCCATCCAGCGATGGCTCCTTCTGTC
>NW_015241153.1:0-608 GCF_001447785.1 Gekko japonicus | reverse complement strand
GGCTTGGGAGATCCCTCGGCAATCGGGTTCAGAAGACTCTTCCGGCAGACAAAGGCAAGGGCAACAAGGGTGCGTCTCCAGGTGACCGGGGGGGGGACAGGGGGGACACACGCTTTGCCTGCCAGTAGCTGCTTAGGCTGGCCTCCCTCCCTCTTAAAAACTGGTGATTTTCTGAAGGAGACCAGAAGACAGCATGGCTGGGACCATTTGGGGGAATTGTAGGGAGAGGCTGGGATGGCCGTGGCCATTCCTTTAAGGGACGTCTCTCCCTCCTGCCTGCCCGTCCGGTGGAACCCCCGGTGGCCTGCCCAGGACTTCCAGGCAGCCTCTGTCCAGGCGCTGACAAAGCCCCACACCCGCTGAGCTTCCGCAGGCCCGCTGGGTCATCACGTGGCCTCCCACACCTGTTCCTCCCGAGCAGGTCAAGCTACCCCCGCCCCCCGGTCGTTCCAAATGAATGTGTGGGAGTGGAAGCAGGACGGCCACTCGGGCTCCCTCCCCATCACTTGGAAAAGGTTTCTGGTCCCCGAAGAAGCACCTCGCGGAGGAGAATCACGACAGAGACGCCCACCCTCTGCTTTCCTGCCAGCCTCCCAAACCGGCCCCGC
>NW_015241152.1:0-608 GCF_001447785.1 Gekko japonicus | reverse complement strand
AAAAAGTGTTGCATTAGAGTTGTCCCTTTATTATTTTTTTCCTGCTCTGTTTTTAGATGGCCAATAAATAAACATTTACCTTTTAAAGTTTCTTCTAGCATAGAACTAAGTGGTGAGGAAAACTCCACTTGTTTAATCTTTGGTTGTTAGGTTAGTGTTACGACCTGTAAATAACGGGAACCCCGTTTTCGTTTCACACCCTGACAGGTCACCTGAGCCTTTTACAGTTCTGTGCCAGCCTACTGACACACCTAACCTGGGGCACCAGTGAAAGAGACCGAAACCCAAGAGATATGCTTCGGGACCGCATGCCCGACGCGAGAAATGACTCTGGGCACTTCCTGCAAAACGGCAAGGGATCGCGGCGAAGGAGAAAGAAGCACTTCTTAAGGGTGTG
Organism: Gekko japonicus; assembly: GCF_001447785.1. NCBI lineage: Eukaryota > Metazoa > Chordata > Lepidosauria > Squamata > Gekkonidae > Gekko > Gekko japonicus. The sequence continues at coordinate 211 of NW_015241152.1, read as the reverse complement.
CAAAACTACCTATTGCGGCCTATCTTGCCCTTGTTTTTTAACTGCTACGGGACAAACAGAAATCCAACTGGTGCAGCTTTCCCCCAAGCACAGAAATGCACAGCGGTTGTTCAATCTCTGCTTCTGCTGCAGTTCTTAGAATCTGCACACGAGCCTTGAGAATAGGTCGCGCCGGAGCTGCAATATTCGCCAACGGCTGATCGGTTCACTC
>NW_015241151.1:0-608 GCF_001447785.1 Gekko japonicus | reverse complement strand
CAGCTTCATCGGATGCCCTGGAGTTCTAGTACCTTTTCCTCTATGAAGTGGTGGTGGTGGGGAGGGGTTGGTTTTGATTAATCAAACCATGGGGAGTCGAAGCAGTTCTTGGGGGGCGTTTGGGGCCACCACAGAGGGAGCGTGGAAACAAGAAAACGGTGCTCTGTGGGTAGAAATCCTCCTGCCCACGGAAAAGCTCCAGTGGATCCAAGCCTATATAATCGATGCAGAACCACAGAAAAAATTTATTTTGACAAAATTCTCGCTGCATATAGGCTAAATGTGCATATAATGCTCTTACCTGACTTATCCAGATAGGCAGGGTGGAACAGGAGTAAGACAAGCAGAAGGAGGTGCATGAACTTCATGCTGGCTGAGATAGGTCTAAGGACTGATATCGCACTGGGGAAGAGAGCAGCGAAGATCGAATCAGACGGAAACCCCTAAATACAGAAAGCCCTTCTGTCAAGCAAGACAAGAGTCATTTCATAGTTACTGGGGCAGGATTTGGGTCTCTTTTTCCTCTGTTCTTGCTAGCATCCCTGTAACAGCAATGTGACATTTTAGCTGGTAGCTCTTGTGTCTCAGCGGCACCAAAAGACACAGGT
>NW_015241150.1:0-608 GCF_001447785.1 Gekko japonicus | reverse complement strand
GGGTGTAAATCCAATCTCTTATCTTCTTCAAATTCCAAATGAATCCAGTTTCTTTCTGTCCGCCTTCTTCACCGTCCAGCTTTCACACCCATACACAGTGATGGGGAATACTATGGCATGACTTATCTTGATTTTATTCACCAGTGACACATCCATACCCTTAAGGATCCTTTCTAGCTTCCACATGGCTGCCCTTCCCATTCTCAATCTCCTTCTGATTTCTTGGTTTCAGTCTCCCTTTAATGGTCATAGTCAGACAAAATCTCACTCACGTCTCAGCCAAAAACAGCTAGCAAATCGTTTGTCAGCTGAGCGCCACCTCACCCCCTATGAAACTATCTGGTCTATCCCATTGCACAAGATGTGGCTGAGTCAGCATCTTTGGGCTGGGGGTTGTTTTTGCTTTTGGTCCTCCCAGGTGCCGAATGGAGGACACAGACACTCTTTAGCAACTGGGAAGATTCCCAAACCGCCTTGAAAACCCTCCCTCTGACCTAGAGCCTCGGCTTCCAAAACGTGTTGGGATATTTGCGAGTTCTGTTTGTCATGAAAGCATTTCCTGTTGGCTATGTGTGATAATTTCTGATGGCACCTGGGTTTTGGCCACT
>NW_015241149.1:0-608 GCF_001447785.1 Gekko japonicus | reverse complement strand
CCTCCTCCTTCTTCCTCCTCCTCCTCCTTGTGATTCAGATGAGATTTAAAAAAAAATCCCCTACTTCCATTTAGAGAGGTGGCAGATGGAGAATTGGATCAGAGATTTCAGAAAGGGTTATTATGAACCAAGTAGAGCCGCCTGGTCTTTGCCTGACTAATATCTGTTGAAGATCTAAATGCTGCTCAACCAGTCCCCAAGTTCAAGTGGCGTGAATCAAGCCCCGTCTCCAAGTGGCTGGGGAAAGGATTGTTTCAAGGCGACAAAAATATTACGTTATGAGAACCCGTCCTTAGGCAGAACATCTGTGCAGTGTCTTCAGAATCAAGCGTGCCGCCGGCATGCTAATGATAGCAAATGTCAGAACGGCAGGAGTTAACCAAGCAAGGATCTCCCAAGCTCCACATTGAAAGAGGGTTTATAAACATTAGCAAGGCAAGGCAAGGCAACTGGTGTCTTCCTCCGTGCATTTCTCCTCCCGTTGAAGCCATGGTACGTGCTTATTGGCAATCATGGTATTGCCCCCTTTTCAGACATAAAATCCTGAGGGAGGGGGAGATCAATAAAATACTGAGCAATGGCATCTTTGTGGTCTTGCTCTAAAAATA
>NW_015241148.1:0-608 GCF_001447785.1 Gekko japonicus | reverse complement strand
TTCTACCATAATATCATCCAGCATATTTGTAGACCTTGTAAATGGATGTTCCTAACACAGAGTATCATGGAGCAGCAGCTTCAGCCTCAGCCTGGTGTTTAATTGCTCTGCAGGAATAGTTATACTACTGCTGTGAGCTGCAGGTTAACCAGCATGCAAGGTGAACTTTCTGAATGGAGGATCTGCATGCCTGTCAAACTATGTGGAAGACAAGAAGCATTGACTCATCAGTGATCGACAAATGAGATAACTGAAACTGATCTAATCAAATGAAACTTTCTGCCATTTCACAATGGATTGATCATCCCTTGCTATCCTGTTCTCAGTGCTGCCTCAACATATTTTGTTGTAATAACTTCTGAGCCTTGTTTAACAAGACCAGCCTGGGACAAATGACATGCCACTCGCTAATTGTCACAACAACACTTTGCTTCTAAAAGCAAATCTACTCTGTGAAAAGGGAGGATTTATAGCAAAAAACAGATTTTTCCCACTCCACTATTTCCAAGCTCTAAATTGCCTCTCCCCCACACATCTTTTCCCTCCATGGAGTTTCAAATGCATTAGGGGCAGGGTTGTCAACTCTGGCTGAGAAATTCCTGGAGATT
>NW_015241147.1:0-608 GCF_001447785.1 Gekko japonicus | reverse complement strand
TTTCTTTGTTCTAGAGAGCACGAGGTCTTTAGCCATCAGGAAGTTTAGTTGGGGGGCGGGAGTTAACTAGTCTGTTTATGCTTTGTTATTTTAAATCCAGGTACCCTTTTCCCTTTGATCTCTTAGTGAAGCCTTTTTCTTAAATCAAAGCAAACACCTCAGGCTGGCTTCTTTTGCATTACTCTGCTACTGAATAGCCAACACAAAGACACTGCCCTATCAAACAGGGAGGCTTGGGTTCGAATCTCACATCTGCCAGACCTCACTGAGTTGCCTCGGACGAGCTGTTCTCCGTCTTTCATCTGCAGTATGGGGCTAGTAATGTTATCCCGCCTTTAAGGGTTGTTGTTCAGATTATGTATTTACGAATAAGTGTTCAGTTTTCCTACTGAATAACCATGGCTTGATGTGACCATCACATTGATGTAGCCACTAACACATATAACCTCTAACCAGCCACTATGTGTTAGAAAAGGCAGCCCGGGATAGGGGTTAGAGCACCAGATTATTTCTGGGGAGATTCGAATACAAATCTCTGTTCATCCATGAATGCTCACTGGGTGACTTTGGTCCAGTCTTTGTCCAACTCTGCTTAGTTTGCCATAGTT
>NW_015241146.1:0-608 GCF_001447785.1 Gekko japonicus | reverse complement strand
TGGACTAACTACACCAGTTAACCCCCAACAGGTTATGGGCCCAGCTGAAGAAATCCTCAGGGGTGGATGGGAAATATCAGGCCGGTCAGAGCGGAGGTTGTTCCCAGGAATGTCAAAGACAGAGCAAATTAATGGAGGGAACGAGCCACAGATATTGCCACGGGGACCGATTTGTCAGCCAGCCTAGGCAGCATTGAAAACAAATTGTGATAGGAAAACCAGCCGCCAGTGTGATTTGTCCGGAAGGGTTTGCCAGTGCCGTACTTGGTGAAGAGGGCAGAAGACTCCGGGGTGCACACCTAGAACCGTGCAACTCAATTGGCCTGTAGGGTCAGGAAGGGCAAGGAGGCCTCAGGGCTAGAGCGCCAGGAACTGCTAGGAGGATCTTTGCCATCCAAAGCTGCCGTGGTGGGACATCGGATACCAGAAGGACACCTCCACCAATTATACAGAGGTGCAGTTGAGCCCATGCTCCTGGTTGGAGCCACGTGCAACCTATTACACACGAAATGACCACACAAGGGTACATTTCCCAGCCACGCATGGAGGCTTTTCCCGATGTGATGGCAGAAAGTGCCGTCAAGCTGCAGCCGACTTACAACCACCCC
>NW_015241145.1:0-608 GCF_001447785.1 Gekko japonicus | reverse complement strand
TTGACTTTAATTAAAACTCTCTCCATGCTTGACAAAGGCAAATAGTTTTGTCTCTCTAGGAAAGAATCCTCTTCCAGCCCCCTCCGGGCTCTGTCATAGTTTTTATTGCTGTATTGTGTTACTTGATTAACATAACAAATATAAGCGCACCCTGCAGAGAGATGTTTATTATGTGACAGCTCTCCTCTCCGTGTGGAGCAGGTTGCATCTGCTCGATGGCTGTAAAATGGGCGTGATGGCACAGTGCAGGGGCGTTCATGTCCCCGGGGAGCAAAACAGAGAATGATCTGGTGTTTCCAAAGGTGTTTTCACGGTTGATTCCCGCCCTTTTGGAGTAACAGTTTCTTTTGCTGCAATATGCTGGGGTTAAAGACCTGCACTTGATTTTTCCCCAATGGGTTTTGTTCCCTAAAAATTGAAGAAGTATCCTTTTCTTAACTGAAGTCTTTCGAAACTTTTTTTTTAAAAAAGATTATCTTTGCTTTGATTATGCTTTGATTATCTGCTCTCGCTAATACCGCAGCCACAGTCCTGGACAGCTTTGATGCGCCCCCCTCACGGGCAATGCATCTGAGGTACGCAGCGGTGGCACAGTGGGTATATCCCAC
>NW_015241144.1:0-608 GCF_001447785.1 Gekko japonicus | reverse complement strand
CCCCTGGTCCTAATAATATGTCTCCTCCCACAATCACCCTCACAAAAGTTACAGACAGACAAAACAGGATTTCAGAAGCATCCCACTCGGATGATGCGGAGATGTTATGTGTGACTGAATGAACCAAGAAGTCTCGTCACATTCATAAAGAGCGATGGATCTCCTGCTTATAACAATGAGGTCTACTGGAATCAAACCTCAAAAACTCTTCTCTGTGTGAAAGGAAATCAACCCCTCGCACAACCAGATTTGGAGGAAGAGTATCACAAAACTGTGCTTTTCCTACCTTTTCAAGTCAACTGTTGTAACGCTAAACACCACGCCTTTGAGCCAAAGGATCATGAAGAGCCTCTGAGAAAAGGGGCAGTTTCCTATGCTTTCTCCATCACTGCCAGCCTGCAGAAAAAGGGGGGAGAAAAGCCATTAGTAGGAGTGGACCGTGTGTGCAGATCTGTTTTCTAATCCGTTGCTGGAAATTCCCCTCAGATCTTCCCAAATGAACAGGTGACTTTTCTGAACTATTCTGGCACGCATAAACAAGACTCTTTTTTTAAAGTTCTACAAGAGAAGGACCTAGAGATTACCACTCCTTTGAAAAGTAAAAGAAT
>NW_015241143.1:0-608 GCF_001447785.1 Gekko japonicus | reverse complement strand
TGTCTGCAAAATGGCAGTAATAATTAACGGGGGTGTAATTTACGGGGCCGTTTCATGGATTTCAAGAGAATAATTTGTCCCGAACTTTTTAAACCTTGCAAGGAATCTGTGAGCAGCAAGCATGGTTCTGAACGCTGCACGAGAAAGCGCAATGTCCCCAAAGTCCTCTCATTCTGAACAGCTTTCCCCCGGTTCCCTCCAACCCAACCCACCTCCCCGCAGATAAGTAACCTTTGCAAGGGATTTCTAGATTCTGCTGGAGACTCGTCTTCAGAGGTTACGGGAAACTTGTGTGTGCCCCGTGTAATGTGGATCTGGTAAATTTGGGAGTCCTGGGCAGCAGATCTACTCGGAAGCAAATCCCACGTTGTTCAATTTTATTTATTTAATTTATGCCCCACTCGTTCAGACTTGTCTGCAGTTTAAGCAACCCTTTGCGGCCCCGCCTTCGGTAGTCTTTCTGAAAAGTGACAGGGCTATATTATCTCTTGGGACGGACCGGATTTATGACTTAAGAAGGCTGAAATCTTGAGCACCTTTGGGTGAGGTCCCTGCCCACACCCAGGACATTTTGCATCTGCACACGGCACGGCCTGGTCCTTCTGCAA
>NW_015241142.1:0-608 GCF_001447785.1 Gekko japonicus | reverse complement strand
TTCTTCTTCATATAGGTGGAGCCACCCAGTCTGGGATTGTCCAGAGAACAGACTGATACAACAATGCTACATGTCCCATTAGATTCAGCTACATGATGATATCCCTGAGGGCAAGTGATGGCAATTGAGAGCAAGGGTAAGTGAGGGCAATGTCAACAGATACATAGACGTTTTCACAAGTGGCGATGCAAAATCCCTGAAAGCCATGGCATTTTTAATACCGTTGAAACTATTTCTGGGGGAAAAACCTGGGAGTATCTTGCTGCACCACCCTAATAAAGCCAAAATCTAATTTCAGGACATCTGTTCTGCAGGTTTAAAAAACCACCCCTGGTAGTTATTTGTATTAGGGGAACAATCTGGAGATTCTAAATCTGTACCAGAAGAAGTCCAGTGGAACAGAATGACCTAGATTGGATAACAGATGAGCATCAACTGGATTTTTGCTGAGAATCTATAAACTTTGCAAATACACAGAACGAGAGTCAAGAAACTTCTTATCTTTAGAATCACTTTTGATGGGAATCATAACAAGTTGCAAATGCATCACACCTGTCTTTTATGAGCATTGGGGTGCTAATTCTGTTGGCTGTGCTAAGAAGTCAGAT
>NW_015241141.1:0-608 GCF_001447785.1 Gekko japonicus | reverse complement strand
GGGGGCGGGGGGGGGGGGATGTCCAGGCAACCCTAAGGCTAAGGCAAGAGTTCAGCCAAGGCTTCATTCTGCTGTTTTTACTTACTTGCAAGAGGTGGGTTTTTGTTGTTGTTTTGCCCATGCATCAGAGTGCAGGGTGTTGCAACCTTCCCTCGCCCCCACCCCCGACCTGCATGCAAATGTAACAACCTCGCCCACACACATTTATTTATGTATATCCTGAACTTTTCCCACCAACAAAGGACTCGAGGCAGCGTTTTAATAGTCCTCTTTCTTTAAGTGGTTTATTTTTAAGACCCATCCCTCACCCACCCAGACACTATTTTTTTACTAACCCTAAACAGTACAGGCTTAACTTCAGCAACCTAGTTATGCGATATGTCCCCTAACCATAACCAGTGACCTACCAAGCACCACCAGCACATGGTTTAAAAACAAAAATGTAACCAGGGTAAAGTCAGGAGGACAGGACTAACTGTTGCCTGTTGTCTGTCTATCTGCAGGGGTTTGGGTTGTCCCATTGGTGTGGAGATGGATTTATGTGCAAGCTAACTAAGCTACAGTTTAGGGCCTTGAATTATTTATGGGGTGCCTCTGATTACAAAAAA
>NW_015241140.1:0-608 GCF_001447785.1 Gekko japonicus | reverse complement strand
TGCATTATGGAAGGGGTTAGGATTCTGGACGTCTCTATCTCATTTCTGTAGGGTTCTGCATGGTGTGGCCAGGTTGGTCATTTTATGCATTTTCATTGCTGGGGTTCCCGATGTATTCGTTTCTTTTGTGGCAAAAGTTAGGTTATTTATCCCCACTGTGCATCCTTGATAAGCAAATGGACACATGAATCGTGTTCAATGGAAAACATAAGCATAATAAGCCCACTTGATGCTAGGTAACAGAAAACAGAACAGCAATAAAGATTCTTGGTTTGGATGAGCACAAAGGAGAAGAGAAAAACAAAACGGATTTTTCTGAGCCAAAATAGTGGCACTGCAAAATTCAGTTGTACCGTCAGTTAGGAAGTTCTCACAGCCATAGATGTTTTGACAAGGACAAAAGCCTCAGGTGTATCAGGAAATGTGTCGCTGTATCCAGCCAATCTCCTGTTCCTTCAAATGAGCCGCAAACAATGCACACTGTGAGGAAGTGGAGAAGAACTCCTAAGTCCGCCTCACCTGTAGTAGCAGCGAATGCTGAAATGGAATGACATGCCACGTTCCAAAAGATACAGGCACCACTATGGGTTCACTCCATTAAAGGTGGT
>NW_015241139.1:0-608 GCF_001447785.1 Gekko japonicus | reverse complement strand
CGTCAGAAATTTATGTACTGTGGCGCCATGCAGGTTTCACAACATTATACGATTTTTATATTAGTAGACTGTATTTTAATATGTTCATTTGTTTTAAACTGCTGTCTGATGCTCTGAGCCCGCTCTGCAAGGAGGGCGGCACAGAAGCCAAATTAATAATGAATGCATTAAATAATTAATAATGCTTAGGACTGCACAGTTAGAGAAATGTTGGGTAGGATTCTACGGCTATGTCATCTGCCGGAGAAAGGAGTCCAAGTCAGGTGGAAGTTCTTTTTAAAATGAGTTGCTAAAGGCACCACTGCAAACGATACTGGCGACAAAGAAAAACGGGAAACGTTTCAAGGGGCCGAAGTGATTGCAGACAGAGCTTGAGTGATAAACTGAATATCAAAAGGGACAAGGGCAATAAATGGAAGGAGGGACACGTCACTAGGGACGTCTGCGGGCTAGCGGCCTGGATTGGAGGGACAGTCAGGAAACCGAAAACTCAAAATGAACTGAGGCATGCACAGGATGGTCCGCCCAGGGGAAGGAAACGGTAGTCCCACTGTTCAGTTGGGGATGGTGAAGGAGGCTGAAGTTTGAACCTCTGCTATAAGCAATTT
>NW_015241138.1:0-608 GCF_001447785.1 Gekko japonicus | reverse complement strand
ATTGGCCCAAGGTCACCCAGTGAGCTTCAAAACAGGCACCAATGTGAACAATTTGAACCTGGATGTTCCTAGTCCTAATCCAACATGCTAACCACCACACCACAATAAATTTCTCAGGTCAGTGGTATAAATTAAAAAAAGGAACACCACTTAGCACAAATGGGTGAAGAAAAAAGGATCACAAGAATAACATATGAAAACAAACATACATGAAAAAACACATTCCTAATTCCAACTATTTGCATAGATTTATACACGGTGTGGATACAATTCCCCCTCCTGGACAGCTCTACTTATTCCTCAAAGGGGATATACATGCTGACACATACAATCATTTTATTGCTGCATATAATCATAATCTACTGCCATTTGTCTATTTTGACTGCTGATAAACAATTGTTTTCTTATCAGTTCTTTTATTCTGCCACTGATTACTTAATTTAATACTATGCTGATGGTGTATTCTGCTTCTCAATTGTAAATTATCGTGCTACTTTTAACTGGTTTATTTTGCATACTTTCTTGAGAACTTTTATTTAGAGTGCAGTGGGTGTGCAATTGTGCATGTATATCTCTCCATATATATATTTGAGTTTTGGTGTCCCTCC
>NW_015241137.1:0-608 GCF_001447785.1 Gekko japonicus | reverse complement strand
TATCATAGCTGTGACTCCTGCAAAGCCTCATCATGAGGATTGGTCTGATTTTCCCCCTTGTATGAGAAGAATTTGAAATTGAACAGTGCTAATTGGTCAGCTATTGTGTCAATCATAAAGCAACTTCTCCTTCCTTTTCTTCAAAGCTTGGCTATGCCCAGCGCTAACCGGTTGGCCCTTGTATGAGTCAGGAAGCAGATCTCAAAATGTACAAGAATGCAGAGGGCAGGGGGTGGTAGTGTTCAAATACATAAATAAAGCAGTGAACAACCTTTTGATCAGAAACACTTGGGGAACAAAGTGGACAGTTTGCCTGATTCATCATGGAAGAGGCAATCATTAGCTTTTGATCTGGAGCTAGCTACACATGCGGCTCAAGAGCCAAGGCAGGGGAAAGCAAAAACAAACTGACAAACTCTACAACCACCCCTTTTACATACATCTGTACTAAGCCTCATATTATCCGCTCTCATGATTTTGTCAGGATGGTTTTGAAAATAAACACACCCCTGTTAGAGACCCAGTGTAGTGTAGTGCTTAAACCTTTGAACTAGGCTTGGATTCAAATCCCCTGTAGCAGTCCATCAAGTTCAGAATTGTCTACTCAG
>NW_015241136.1:0-608 GCF_001447785.1 Gekko japonicus | reverse complement strand
CTCAGCTTAGAGGGAACACTGGTTCCCAAAGATGTGGATGGCCGTATATTTTCTAGTTCTGATTAAGTTATTAAAAGCAATATTGGAGGTTGTGAGCATGATCAGATGAGAAGCTAGGAGGAAAGGCTGCTTGATCCTTTTTCTTCCTGCCAATTTCCCACTCAGATTCACCCCAAAACTGCTTTCCCAAATGTGTACAAAAAGATATGGAGTGTCTTAATCTTACCTCCTGATGGGAGAAAGGCTGTTTTGGAAAGGGTGATTGTTCTTCTGAGAAACGGCAGGAGAGCTGCAGGAACCTGTTCACTCCGCTCCAACAGGCAGCCTGTTGCAGCTGCATTTCATTAAAATAAAAAGGCAGGCGATGGTGCGCACATCTGCATAATATCTTGTTTTGCCCTCAGGAACCTTAAATATAGGGCGGGAGACAGATCTCATTTGCATTTATTCATCTGAAATAATTGCTACCTCCAGTTCTGTACTCAGTTTTGCAGAATGGAATGCCCACCTTCTGCCCATAAGCAAGCATAATGGGATGGGGGAGCACTCTCCTTCCCACTTCTCAACCGCCCTAGCTGTGACTACATCAGCATTATAACATTAAAAGC
>NW_015241135.1:0-608 GCF_001447785.1 Gekko japonicus | reverse complement strand
CTACTGCCCCCATCCCTTTTCAGTGGCCAAGGCAGGGACTTGCTGCTCTAATTCTAAGTGAGAGCCACGTAGGTTTTTTTAACAAAACAACAATCGCAGAGATCAATTGGTGGCATTTCATTCAAGAGGTTTTTCGGTTTTATTGCTGTTTCATTTGAATTGCAAATGCTTGGGGACAAAAGCACAACTAGGGCTGTGATTAATTTGGAACTGTTAAGTTTGCTTTGAATTTTAAACTTATTAATCATACATTTAGCTTTTTTAACATGCAAATTACTTTGCAAGGCTTATGTTTGCACAACACCCCCTGTGAGGAACCTCTGCTGGTTCTGAGGAAGGGAGCTTTGACTCTCGCAGAAAGCGTAGGCCCCGAAACTCTTGCTGGTTTCTCAGGTTCTACTAGACTCAAATCTGACTGACTTCTGAGGCAGGACACTCTTCCTATTTAACAGAGTGGTAGCTGAGCTTCTGCTTTATCAAGACAAACAAATACACGGCTGTGGACGAATTCAATTGGACGTCTTGTCTGTCTAGGTTCAAACACTCTAGCTGCTAAACCACATTTGCTCTAATTCAACAGAGATCTGTTTGACTTATTTTGTACTTTA
>NW_015241134.1:0-608 GCF_001447785.1 Gekko japonicus | reverse complement strand
TTAATAGCACCAGTGCTTTGGGATGTTGCATCCCTGCTTTCTTTTTCTTGGAGGCTTTAGAGCTCTGTTTTCTCCCAGCTCAGCATAAATAACCTTGGCGTGGACTCTAGATGCAAAAAGGTGTGTCCTTTGGATTGATGAGGCATCCATTTCAGTAAATCCACAGGGGAGCAAATTAGGAGAGATTCTGCTGCCAGTGCAGATACTCCAACCATTTGTAAAACTAAGCTCGAGCTTCTGGGAACGTGGTTGCTAACAGATGAAGGTAAACTGTAATTAATAACAGATTCACATGAGTAAATTTGCCTGCTTCATCTCAAAGTTTACATAAATGTGGAGTGGTAAAGTATTAGGCACAGTCCGCCAGGGATTCCTTCTCCCCCAACCCCATTGCAAGCGCGTGCAACTTTAACAAATGGCGTGATCGTAAGGGCACTTGCAGCCCTCTTTGGGGGCGGGGGGACATTTTAAACACAGTTGCAGTCCTGATCCAACATTAAGCCAATTCCTAGGAAAGGACTCGAAGCAAAGGACATTATCAGGCAGATATTCATGTACATCCCTACTGCAAGCAGAACAAAAAGGGGGATATGCCAAGTGATAGTTGA
>NW_015241133.1:0-608 GCF_001447785.1 Gekko japonicus | reverse complement strand
TTTCTTTGCTTTTGTGTATGGCCTCCTTACGTGAATGTGTTATGCTAGCAGTGGTAGATCATGTACTGGCAACATTACTATAATGAAAGTTTCCCTTAGCAGTTTCCTTGAGAATACCACTGGGCTGGATCCCTTTCCAGTCCCATGATTCTCCAAATGAAATTTTAAAAGTTGTAGTATGCTTCAGTTAGTTATTGGAAGCACCCACGCACCATGTAACACAATAACACAGATAGTCCTTATCAGGCTGGGTTTTCCAGTTTTTCTGCTTACACCAAAGGCAGCTGGCTTCTCACTTTCACGGCATGCTTGTTACTACGATGACTGAGATATGAGTTTTAAATATAAAGGAGGCAGTTTACTTCCACATTTACCACCCGTCTGTTTCCTTTTATCCTTCCTGTTTTATTCATGACATAGGCTTCACCTTTGAAGCCTCTGAAGACAAGGAAAGTCACATATCCTTAAAGCCCTAGTTCTATATTAGAGTTTGTGGTGAATGTGAAAGGTCAAGTCCCCACTTCCCCAAAGTGGCCAACTTGCAAGTCTTGTTGCCATAGATGCCACTCCCTCCACATGTTGCCTTCTCTCACATCTGAGATGGCTAC